>NW_028263370.1:18505663-18805663 GCF_051168715.1 Poecilia mexicana | reverse complement strand
TGTTCCTGTATTACCTCATTAACATTATCTTACTGGAAAATGGTCTCAAAACTACAGTATTATTGTTTATCGCAATAACTTCTGGGACAATTTATCGTCCAGCAAAATTTGTTATTGTGACAGGCCTCAGACAAAAGTATAAGGTTAAGTGGAAATGTTGGTATTTTAAAAATGACAATAATTTATATAAGTAACAAAAACAATAACAAAATCAGGAAAAAGAAAATTTTCCCAAATCAGTTTCTTTCAATAACAAACTTATGAAAGTTCAACAGGAACTGCTGTGTGTGTGTGTGTGTGTGTGTGTGTGTGTGTGTGTGTGTGTGTGTGTGTGTGTGTGTGTGTGTGTGTGTGTGTGTGTGTGTGTGTGTGTGTGTGTGTGTGTGTGTGTGTGTGTGTGTGCGCGCGCGTGTGTGTGTGTACATGCGTGCGTGTGTGTGTGTGTGTCTGGTGAATTTTTGGTTAAATCATTTTTGTTTTTCATTCAGTGGGAAGAAAATCTAGAAATTTTAATCAAGTAAGAATAGAAATACTTTATAGTTCAATTACTCAACTAAAAATAAAAAGTACAACGTGGTAAAAATACTCTTAAAAGTAAATTTTTTCCAAAAAGTTACTCAAGTAAATGTAATTAGTTGCTACTCAACTAAATAAACTTGACATTAACACACTGGTGAATTTTTCATACAAGTCTGTCTAAATGACTTTATTTAAACCCCGCTGAAGGCATGTTGCTCATGATTGGTAAAGTTTGTTCCTTCCTTACTTTACATGATGTTGTCATTAAGACTTTAGAGAATAATGTCTGTTTGTCTCCAGTTGAGGAGCTCCCAGATTTTGAGGGTCAGCTGGCGGCCTGTAAGGTGGTGATAGCTTTGCTCAGCATCGTCCTCCTGGTCCTTTTGTTAATGCGCTTCACCAAACCCACCGTCATGGCCCTGCAGAAGAGATGTGAGTACACGCACACACATTACTCATACTTCGAATCCTATTTAACTAACCTTGTATTCAAAAAAAGAGGAGTTGTGAAACATGCCGGTTCGCCGGCGAGATATGTGGGTTTAACGGCGCAAAATTACTGTTTTCAGTATCAGACAGGAGGCAACATCACTGGGTCGGGCCCACACAAAGTCACAGTGGTGAGTCACACACTTTTATTTTTACTGTTAACTGTTTGCTTAAAAGTATCCCATAAAACATTTTTATCACCAACATATTGACACACTAGCACATGGTATATCTCTGTACCTTCATAACGTCTTTGCAAGTATTTTTAGTGCAAATATCTTGAATACATTTGAAATGTGACATAACTAACTTACAAGTAACTTTTCGGTACAATATAGGATCTTCTTTTAAGTCAATAATGCCTTAAAATTGGTGAAAATAATCCAGGAGTGGAACAAGACATTTTAACTTATTTATGTTAAAGATTAAATAATCTATGAATGGAAAAAGCTATTTTCCCTGTATTATATCAATAACTATATATTTTTACAACAGGACATAAAATCACGCATGTAACACTCAAAGATTATTACATAATTGATAATTGAAACATGACTTTGCATCAAAAATTAAAATATGCCTAACAAGATAGAAAGTCAAGTTGGTGGTTAACATCAGTCCAGTAGCTTCAACCTCTATATATTAAGTAAAATACATTAAATATCCTTAAATAAACTACAGAGCAACAGCTCCCAATAAGCAGCTAAAACATACATTAATTATAATAACTGTTAAAACATACACAAAAAGTGGCAAAATTACACTTGAAACCCTATATATAATTATAAAAAATATATGTTCAAATATAATGCTTGTAAAGGAGACATAGCTCATATCCGCAACAGAAAAAAGGGTCGTAACCCTCGGTTACTGGTTGCTACGGTAACCACCAACTGCCAAGAGCAGATAACTTAAACAGCAAAAAAAAAACATGTATGGAGAAAATATATATTTGAAAATATAAAATGAATTTGAAGAATGAATGAACAAATTTTGACAAACTTCATATCCACAGGGTGTGCCATAAGTTTCCGTACACAGAAAAAAAAAAACATTCTGCATTGGACAGCCGTTTTTATTTTTGTGGGACTCTGTGTAATCGCTGCACGCCTTAGACCACTTTGTGGTTGATCTGCAACATTTCCAATTTTCTGAAACTTGCAAATAAGTTTTGCTATAGTGTTGTGTGTGATGCTTGTTCCATTTTTTCTGTTAAAGTTTCGTGCAACCCGATCCAGCCATCTGTATAATTTCAATTCTTTGCTCTTTTGTCAAACGCATCTTCTTGGATATCTGAAATATAAAATAAATATTATACATTTTACCTATGTATGGAAACTTATGGCCCACTGTGTGTAACATTGTTTAAAAAAAAACCCTGTTACGTTTAGTTTGCGTTATTTTACCTAAAACTTCCTGAAGCAGCAGTTAAATTCTCCTATTTGTTTAAAAATCTATTTTATATAACTTAAGTGTCATGTTATAATCTGACAACATTTGAAATTTTGATTTTAAACAGACAGAAATAATGTAGTATAATGTACATTTTAATAATTTTTACAAAACAGATTCACTTAAAAATACATACATTTAGTTGACTATATATTTATTTTTAAATAAATAGAGGGAAATAATTATATGTCATTCTAAGGGGTGGTCAGGTTGCCTATTTAAAAATGTAAATTACATTTTTGATTTGCCTTCTTCTGTTTCCTAACAGTTTCCTACCACCGAGGGAAAAGTGTCGCTAAGAACGAAGATGAAGAGAAAAGATTTTCAGGTAGCCTGATATTATGTCACAAGGTGCCAGCAGAAAGTTTTCAGACCAAACGTCATATTTTAGATTTTGTTCTGTTCTGTTTGTCATTTTACTCTATAATCATTGTGGAAACATTTCTGCACATACAGAAAATATCTTGTTTTTTTAATAGCTACAAATGGAGAACTTTGTTTTTATAAAATCTCTGGTTTGCTTTACTTCTTTTTCATTTACTCCAGTAAAAGTAGTGACACTTCACAAAATTCCTCAAGTAAAAGTAAAAAGTATATTGTAGTAAATCTCCTACAAAACATTACTCAAGAAAATGTAACTGAATAAATGTAATTAGTTACTACCCATCACTGAGGATAATAAGTGAATTTCTTATGAATGAAGCATCAAGAGTTTAGCTAATTTATGCTTCATTTGTTCTTTCACCAATTTCTTGCCTATAATCAAAACCTATAATAAACTTTCTGTTGGCGCTTTGCTGTAAGTAAAATATTATCTCATCTGAAATGTGTTTTAATCCGCCTCCACTTTGTGCCTGAACAGCTCTGGAGCGTCTGACAGTCGGCGGCGGCAGCAGCCCGTCGTGTAACAGGAACTCCTACAACTACTAGCCTGCAGCAGGATCCTCCATCTTCATATCCACGAGTGTCTTTCTCTCCGTGTTGACAATCTGTGTTCAAATGTGAAGCTCTAGATTGTACCAGTGTGTAGAAAAAACTGCCTACGCTTGTCAAATGAATTACCATGATTTGGATCACACACAAACATCATTGTAACATTATAGTATGATTTTATTCTGTCTGTAAATTGGACCTGTTTGTCTTGTAAAGTACCTTGAGATTACATTTGTTGTGGTGTGACACTGTACAAATAAACTAATATGAATTTAATCTGCTTAGTTCGGCAGTTTCTAATTCTTAAAATTTGTCATATTTTTATCAAAGCAAAATGTTATATATGGAAATTGAAATGTTAACAATTAAATGTAATGTAACTGCAGTAATTCAACTAGGGATGCAACATTTATGGTAGATGTAAAAAGTTTTCACACAGTTGAAATGCCAGGTTTTCAGGTGTTAAGAAGGAGACTGATTTTTCCACAATTAATGAATCATGTGTCCTGTACAAGACAACTGAAAAACAGAAATCTTTGAAACGTACTGAAATCATCTACTGTGACTACTTTAAAATTTTAAAAAGGAAATAAGAATTCAAGAGCACAATTTCTTTTGTCTTCTTAAGGCCAATTTAAGTCCATTATTCTTTAATTATATATTTTTAAATATCTTTATTAGTTGGTTTTAAGAACTTATGTCAGTTTCACATTATTTCAACAACCAAAATTGATTTTTGTCTTTTAATGTAATGGCATGGTAGCAACATGTATCCCTGAGAAACTTGCTACAATTAGTGTGATTTTGATGCTTTTATTTTGAAATGTAGCCGGACGTTATCTAAGACAAGCGGAAGGAGAAATTATGGTGGCGCCGCTAATGTCGGACTGGCAAACATGAACACAACCTTCCTGCTGTTGTTATATCGAAGTGCTAACAGTGTAACCGAACCCCCAAGTCGGTTACAACAGCAAGTTCGTGAAACTAAATAAATAAACGAAAGTCCGATGCGAGAGAGGTAAGCTAGCAATATTTTTAAAAAAGAAAAAAAATCGAATGACAGACGTTCATTCCGTCCGTTGTTCTTGATAAATGTCTGCAGTCTTGTGCTACTTGCTTTAACCCTTGTGTGTACGAGGACTGAGGCAAATGATACAAATGATACTGGTGTGTGGTCGGTTGGACCCCATTTGTAAACACAAGGGTTAAGCCGTACGGCCATTGTGGATAGAAAAAAAATGGAGTAAATTCCCGCCAAAAAAATTCAGATTTTGAAATTAATCTCTGAAATTTCTTTGAAAAATCTTTGACATTTCTAATTTACTCCTTTTTTATTACTTGTATGTACAATGACCCAACACCGTCATAATAGCTTGATGGTTGTGGCAATAAAAAAAACTGTGCAAATGTGTTAAGACTGGATTGGCTTTGGTGGCCATGAAAGCAATGGCAATGGCCGATTTGTCTTATTTTGACATTCAGGTTTATGCCTCTTCCATCCAAAGAGCGCTTCATGCTGAATCCCACACACACATCTTAAATCTTCCTGTTATTTGATGTTAGGTTGAAACACCAGTCTCTGAAAAATTAGACAGTAAAAGGGCTTCAGAGAATTTTTTTCCAAATTCAGTTAACTTTAAAGCATGTTTAAAGCTAAAGTGAAACTGACGAAACAGCTGTATGTGGTTTTTGGGTTTTTCGTCACTCTGTCGTGGTTTTGGTGAATACATTTAATTTTCCATTCTCTGCTTCTGTTTATTTCCTCATATTTTCTCAAAAGCAGAATTTTATACTCAAATGTAACTGAGTACACTGCAAAAACACAAAATCTTAAGTATTTTTGTTTACTTTCTAGTCCAAATATCTTAGATCACTTACAAGTGTCTTTCTAGGAAGATATAGGAGATTGTTTTACACCAATAATTTCTTAATATTAGAGAAGAAGTACCAGTTCTGCTGGCAGATTATTTCACTAATGGAAAAAATATTTTGTTATAAGTGTAGGAATCTGCCAGTATATTAACATATATTAAGGAATTACTTGCTTAAACCAAGCTCCTATGTTTTACTGAAAAGTTACTTGCAAATTAGTTTTGTCTTATTTCTAGTGTACTAAACTATTTACACTAGAAACTAGTCAAAACATATTTTGCTGTGTAACTGTAACCCAACTGTGGTCATGAGAAGGTAGATACTCGAGTACTGCGAGCAAATAAAAAAATAAACGGTGTCGAAAAAACATGAAGAGATCCTAAGAAGAACTGAGCTAAAGTAAATCATGCAGATCAAAAAAATAAAAAAGTATAAACAATACTTTCCTGGAGATGGTTGTTCTGGTTAAAGCAAACATACAACTTCAGAATCAATTGTGTAAAACAACATAATATTAAAACAGCAACACGCCCACACAGCGCTTTAGCAGCTTGACCAAACTTGAGAAACATTTCAACGTTTTTCTGAAGGTCCACATGATGCAACTGCAAAGCCAATGATGCAAACTGAACTGTTGCAGCAGTGGCATCTTCTGATACTACTGCAAGGTAAACTGCTGCAGAGGCATTTTATGCATGCTGCTGCTGGTGCAAAATAAAGTGTGCTCTCCACCATAGGACGTGAATATAACATAATTTGAATAACCTATATTTCCTCACGAAGTAGATCATGTCATGTTGTTGCAAACAGCTTCATGGGCCAACTCGTTTTAGTGTGTTTCCAAGTTTTTATTAGTTATTATTAGTTAAATATTAGTCTTAGTTAAATTTTTATTAGTCATAGTAGCCGTTTTATATTTTTTCATATTTTGGTTAATTTTAGGTTCAAAATTCAAAAAGGTCAAAGTATTGAATTGTGATTATGTAAACATTGATTGAGTAATGAATACTCAAAAGAAGAGGCCATTTTCAAAAATGTATTCAACTGTTGTTGAACAACAACCAACTCTGGTGTTTTCTCCCTATTGAAAGACTAATAAATAGATAAACATACTTTGAATCTATTCAAGGTTTGAACCTGTTTTCCTATGAAAACAAAGGACATTTTATGTATAAGTTCATTTAGTTTTAATTTTAAAAATGCATGCTATAGGTCCAGTTTGTTATAGTTTTTTAATTACTGTTTTTATTTCTGTTAAAAAAGTTTTAATTTCAGTTTTTGTTATTTTATTAGTATTAAAAAATACTAATTGTTAACTATTATAGTATTATAGTTAACTACAATAGCCTTGATTCCCAGTAGTTGGAGTACATGTTGTTCTCATCTGTTTGTAGCTCTGTTGACTTTATTTTGCTCATATTTTGGATTAAGCTTGATGGTTAATTAGGAATTATGGAAGTTTTACCTTTCACATTTTTTAAATCTAAAAAACTGATTGTTTCCCAGTGCCTCTACATCTTGTCCCACATATTCCCCAGACTTTTCAGAAATGACTGTATGCACACCTAGAGACAGAAAATTAGACTTTTACAAATTAACATTCTCACATTTACAGTTATGAAAGAAGCAGGGTAGGTATAATTCACAAACTACCAACAATCAGATTCCCCCACAGTTGAAAATGCAAAACTGACACAACTTCCAATGATGCAAAGGATACAAGAAGCAGCCACTGTGGTTTTTTTCATTTAATGGACAAAGCTAACAAAATGTCACCCATAAACTCTGATCAGACCCTTTAAAGTCATTTAGAACCACAAGATTCAGAAAATAAAAATTCAGGAAACATTTACAGTCCTGTCTTCTATTAAGAAACGCGTTCAAACTTTGTTGGCATTTTCTGCTCAATAACCAAACCACTATTAGCAATACAAGCTAGAAACTTTGAACAACTTTGAATCTTGTGGATTAATCCATAGCCGTTTGAACATTTACTGTTGTGGCTATTTGTCCATGAAAACCAACTAACTTAAAAGTGATCAAACTAAAGGCGACTATTAACAGTCATCGTTGGTTCTGGTTTTTGCAGAACAAAACAGGCAGACATTGACGCTGCTCTGTCATGTAGCTCAGCTGAATAAGCGCTATCAGGTGAAACTTCAGGATCTTTTAGAGTATTTACTTTTCAAATTAACTTAAGTAGCTTGTCAAATGTTTATATTTCAAACCAGGATCGCATAATGTGCATTTTCGATCCCACACCAGACTCTGTTTGGACCGTTCACACTCTGGTATATCTCCGCCATCTTGATTCCTGTACCAATGGTGCCGCTGATGGAAAATGACCAGTGGCGCCCCCTACTGGTTGGCGACCAAACTACAACACCAAAAGACTGTTTATGTGGAGGTTACCAGTTAACCGTTTGAAACTAATTTTAATCTAATAAACCATTAATTGACACTTAATCGTAAGATTAATTATTTACATCCCTCACCATTGATTTAGTGATATACAAACTGCCAGAAGTACAACTGACTTTATCACTTTCAAACATGTCAGTTGGATGAAATAATAAAATGACGTTAAAGGGAGGTAACATCCTCCTTTTAACATCATTTTATTATTTCATGTACACTTTCACAAGAGGTGTGTTAAGTTTATTCCTCTTTTTTCAGCCGATCAACATCCGTGTTACTCTAGAGACTCTGTGGTTGACGCTGTGGGCGGTTTCAGACCACCTCTTCAGCTCGTCAAGAGACAGCATCATCATCGTCATCATCATAACTCATGATCAGGTCAGGTGGATCAGTTGATAAACTGGGTTGATGTAGCCGCCAGAGTCCACCAGCATAACTTGATGTTGAATAGTCCAACTTAGAAAGTCTTTTTAGATATATAGAGGTTAATATCAACAAATATTAACATTTTATTATATAGATAAAAACATTTCTGGTTTGGATCATTTTAAATTACTAACCAGCTTCTGATAACTTGGGATCCTCCACCTTTCTACAGAGGAGTTTCTCTCTTTAGTTCAGCTAAAAATATTATTTTGAGCTGCTAACATTCCAACACAACTTATAATTTTTAATAAAGATTTACTCCTGTTGTTATCTTTTAAAGAACCGCAATTTTAATTCTGTGTTTAAGTTTTGTAATAAAATCTTTGCTAAAAAAAAAGTATCAATACATTTTTTTACAGGATGTTAATATTTGTCGAGACTGATGTAATAACAACTCAAAGAAAAATAGATCTGAACAATATTTCTAGAACTTTTAGTGTCATTCTTTTGTGGAAACTCAATGCAATCATTCCATGAAAAAATACTAAATACTGCCAGTCATCATGATATCTATTTTAAAAATACTTGGTTCTTTATTATTTTTAGCCAAAGGTAGTAAGAGATATTGGGACCATTGCGGAATGTCCATAGACCCACCTGTGGTCCCGGAACCACAGGTTGAAGACCCCTGGATTAGGTTTACCTGACAGCAAAGTGATTTCTTCACCACAATCTGACATTTTTTTGTCACAGGAAGAGGAAACTAATAATAACCTCACAGAACTTCAGTTCAAACAAATCAGACCGCTTCCTGTCCTTTTAATAACCTGCTAATCTGAAAATAAAAACTCTATTTTTGACAAAGAAATGGATGAAAACTATGACGTGCAAACTCTCCTTTACTCACACTGACTTTAAATGGCTTTTAAATGGTCCAAGCTGAGTTACTATGAAGAAAAAAAGCATGATTAAATTATAACGAACATGTTGCAACGTGAATAGTCATAAATTATGGCATCATCTATGGAGATGCAGAATGAAAACATTTTTTTATTTTCCAAGACTAATCAACTGAACGCAGGTAACTATTTCAAAGCATATTTATCATCTGTCTTAATTTAAACATAATTAATAGCAGATTTTAAAATTATATTTACTGGCATTTTTGGTGACATATTGTTTAATTTGAATTTTAATTTCTTCATGCTCATCGGTGCCATTTTCAAAACACACGAACAGAAAGAAAAGATTGTTATTCAAGAATATTTTATTAAAATTTATAGAGGGAAAGGGGAGAAAGTGAGACAGGAAGGTTGCTAGCAAGTGCAGATTGTGGTTTCCTTTGCCGTTGACGTCAGCTTCCTGTTTGTGTTAAATCGGGCTCAACCGAGGCATCGTGTCCCTGTCTTCCATTCTCATTCTCAGCTGTCCTCATTTGCTCCATTTTCCTTAATTTATCTTCATTCATAGAAAACAGTTGATACTATTAGCTTAAATCCAAAAATGACACACGAGGAAGTTAAAAACTGGAACGTATTGATGAATTATTTGGTACAATTGTTGCAGTTCTCCTTTAATTAACATTTTCTCTACTTCTCTCAGGTCTTTTAAGCCAAATATCAAAGAACATTAAAAGATGCCAATCTTACTCCAACACAACACACAAAACAATACAGAATTTTATTGTGGTTGGATCTCAAAATGTATATGTCTTGGACTCCTGTTTATTAAAGTTCAGCACTTACACGATCATATTACATAAGTCAACAAATAAAATATGTAAAAATTAATGTTTGATCAGTTAGAATATCTGTTCCTTTGAAAATAACCTTTAAGCAGTTATTAAACACACTTTTCATTAAAACTGAAGTATGAAATGTTTACATTTTTTTTCCACATATTTGGTAATACTGTCATCGTGTTGTGACAGTATTATAATAATCTGTGAAAAATCGGTCTCCTCCACATTCCTGAGCTACAATTGCTTCTGAAGAAATGCACCGCTCTGACAGAAATCAATCAATCAGAGCCAGGAGGCGGGTCTTAGCGCTGTCAATCACTCTTGGGAATGTTCTGGTAAAAGTGCTAATGATGGAGAAACAATTTACTGTGACAGGAAAACAGTTTATCCACCATAGTCAGTGTCCATGCTAACTAGCATTAGCATTCTGCTATGGGAAGATTCTGGAAAGAGCAAGAGGGAGCATGAAAGAGCAAGAGGGAGCATGAGCAAGATTGACAGCGCTAAGACCCACATCCTGGCTCATGATTGGTTGTTTCCAGCTGAGCATTGAAAACAGAGGATTTCCTTTTTTTCAATTGATCTGTTTTACATTATCCTATCACAACATTGACAGGTTTAACAAATGTGTCAGAAAATATATTTTTCATTAATACTTTGGCTTTAACCCCACATTTCTGCATTATTTTTTTTATTGCTCTGGTGTAAAATTCTGATTTTAATTTCTTCATTAGCTGTAAGCAGAAAATCATAATTATCAAAAATAAAGACATCAGTGTGTGTAATTAAGGTATATAATGTACTAATATACTATATAATGTAATGCTGTGCTCTTGACAAATTGTTGCTGAGAAAAAAAAAGTAACAGTGGTTTTGTGAAGGTAATGGGGGAAAAAACACTTCAAAAAATATGTTGTGGCGTTTGCCTGTTGTTGACCCTTCCAGGCCACCATAATAATCTGCTATACTCTTTTTAACTTGTATATTATGAAGATTACATTCAAAGAAATATAAACACAACACAGTTATGTAGGGTTTTATTTTGACACATTTTCACAATATTCTGTTTTGCTGTATTTCATTATAACTAATACTGATATTAAGAAGAGTCACACTACACTTTAAGCTCAATTTATATAAAAGGTAAAGTAAATTTAAATAATTAAAAATATCACATGATGTAAGCCTTTTCTCAGTAAAGTGTCCAAATTATAAAGATTTATCACAGTAAAGGTCACTTATCTTATAGGAGATGCTGTAGTGAATATATAATTAAATACATTTAAGAAAATCTGGGGTTATTATGACAAATTATTTCTATTTTTCTTCCATATTTTGAGTATTCATTTATTTTATCTGTAGAGCACTTTGCCACAGCTGTTGCTTTTCATAAGTAAAGTAGTTTTAACGCAAACTGTCAGTTGGCCAATCAGAGGTTTCCAAAGTCATGACATCATCACTGGGCTCCCCCACATTATTTAAAGAGACAGTAAACATTCTGTATGAAACGTCATCATTTTTAAGACATAACAAATAAATCTAACAGTTTCTTTCCTCCATTTTTGTGGAACTTATCAAATAAAAATAATTTTGTTGATTCTGACTGACCTGACCTTTGATCTGGTTTAACTTGAGACTGTAAGAAAAAAAATTTTGTGTGTTTTCTGTTTCATTGCTGTCTCTGTTAATAAAGTTCAGTTAAAACTTAAAGAAAAAGGCTAAGCTCAGAGCTTTGCTTTGAAAGTAGGTGAAATTATACTAAAAAGATCATGTTGGTTTTGTTGAATTACTTACATTAATCTCTGTAATTATGATAATTATTTATGTAATTTTTGTATTTATGTAATTATGATTATCATGCAAGACAATGTCTTTGTGGAGCAATAAAGAAAGCACTCCAACTTCTTTCAACAACATTTGGAGAACTTCACATGTTTTATTGTGGTTTCCATTTATATAGTTTGTGATCATTTACCCAGTTAGGTATGGGGGGCCGTTTGTAAAGTTACAGTCAAAAGTTAGCAGCAATAATTCAGGTTATTTAGCCTGTCATGAGAGGGGCTAAAAATATAGTTAGTTGACAGGAAGGTGGGTAACGAGAGAGGGGGAAGACATGCGGCAAAGGTCACCAGGCCGGGAATCGAGCCTGCGACAGCCGCGTCGAGGACTGAGGCCTCCATATGTGGGTTGTGCTTAACCCCTGCGCCACCACAGCACACCCCAACTAACAAAATACTTAGAGAAAGATATTTAGTTTGTAAACTACATATTTAGCTTAGCTAAGTATTTAGTTACCAACTGAATGCTTAGCTTCAAACTAAATATTTAGTGGGGAGCCAATCATTTGGTTTGAAGCTAAATATTTAGGTTGCTAATTAAATGTTTGGTTTGATGCTAAGCGTTTTGCTAACAAAATATTTAGTCTGATAAAATATTTAGGTTGCTAATTAAATATTTAGTTTCAAATTCTGACATTTATAAATGAATAGTGAAAATGTGACTTTGAAAAATGAACTCCCAATTTTTTTCCTCTGATGACAGGCTAAATAACTGAAATTAATGCTCTTAATTTCTGACTGTGTAACTCTACGAATGGCGCCTCACAGTTAGGAACCTATTTGGGTAACAAAGAAAAGTAATCTTTTCACTTTGTCCATTTAAAAGTATGAACAGGAAAATGTTTTGGAGACTAGAATAATTCGCATTAAGACAGCTTTGACAACACCATTGAAAACAACAAACCCACCAGTCATGAAGTAGCAGATAGAGTTAAGTCTAATGTCCTTTGTTCAAGCAGACGATCGATTAACACACACAGATACACAGAAGACTGAATATTTAGAGTCTGGCTTAAGGGAAGATTAAACACCATCTACATGCCACACTGGGACTGCTGCCGGTGTCTCCGAACGCTACACATCTGGCTAAAGGACTGTCCACAGCGGGAGCAGCTGTAGGGTTTCTCTTGTGTGTGAACTGTGCGGTGCCTTTTCAGGTGACTTGAAGAGATGAAGCTTTTCCCACACAGTGTACAGCGGTAGCGTCTCTCACCAGTGTGGACAAGAAGGTGGACCCTCAGGTTGTTAGGCTGGGCGAACCCTTTCCCACAGTGGGGGCAGGTGTACGGTCTCTCCCCCGTGTGAATCTGCTGGTGCTGCTCCAAGGCAGCAGCGTTTGGGAAGACAAGCCGGCACACCGCGCACACCAGCAGCTCCTTATTAAACGCAGCGCCGTTCCTGGGCGGCCGCCGTTGGCTAGGTGGTCTAGCTGCAGAACCTGTGCAGTGGGAGGGCGGAGGAGGATGTGGAGCGGCGATGACGGCAGCCATGTCAAAAGATGGCGCAAAAGCAGCCACTTCATGAGTGACAGCCATTGGACCGTCTATAGCGTCTGCCTCTCCCTGGGAAGGAAAGGAGGACAAAGCATGTGCAGAGTTTGTGTTCCCCAAACCCAGGTGTGCAACTGCATAAGCTGCACCAAGATGACTGACCCGCTCCTGCATCCAGGCCAGATCCAGGTCCAAGTTAAGGTCAGCGCTGGGTTCTTCTGATTTCACAGCAGCTGCCAAATTAGAAGGATGAAGGCTGTCATTTGTAGTTTCCTCTGGCTTCATTTCGCTGCCTGGAAGGCACTCGGTAAACTCCCTGCTAACGGGGCTTTGAACGCCAACGCTGCCGGCGGGAAAACTGCTGCTCAAAGGTTTCATGGCCTTCCGTTTTGCTCGAGGTCTGAAGGTCAGATCTATTGTGGCGTCAGTGGGAGACGGAGAAGACTGCGAGGAGGACAGCAAGGTGCTGGTACTGGTGTCAGTGACGATATCAGCAGGAGGAGGTTCTTCACTCTCATCCTGGGCTGAAAAAGGACAGAAAGAGAAAGAAGTTCTCTAAGTAAAATGGATCCACAATGCACATTCACCTCTGAAGTTTCAAGTTTACATTTTCTGACTAAATAATTAATAGGAAACAATCACAATTCTCAAAAAAACATACTTTGTTACAGTTAATATAAACTCTTAACATAAATTTGCTATAATTGGCAGCAAAGTCTTGTTTTCTTTGATTTCCCATAAGAAGCAAAATCTAAATATGTTAAAAAAAGCAGCAACATTATTGTCAGGATCAAAGGTCCTGGAAAAATCAGTAAAAACCAATCAGAAGCAGCTAAAACTACGATGGGAGGACATCTCACCAGAAGAAAGGTCGCCACAGTCGGTGCTGATGTTGACCTCCACCTTCACATCCAGGCTGCAGCTTTCTCGCTCCTTTTTCACCTGTTTCTGCAAGGCTAGCTTAGCTTCTTCTTGCTGGAATACAGTAAATAAACCAAATAAATAAACTATTTATTTTTTAGTGAACATAGAATATAATTGGATGTGTTGTATGAATGGATTAAATAGAATAGAAAATGTTAGTTTTCATCGTACAGGAGACGGTATTTAGATTATCGATACTGTAGACTGATAAACATAACTGTGAAGGTACATTTTGGAAACTGTAAGATAATAGTAACATAATTATATGTATTCCAGACTGAAATGTACAATGTGTATACTGGACGAGTCAGTTTTATGTTTGATTAATGTATATATTTTTATTTTGTTACTAATATTATTGACTCGTTGTTTACACTGTAAAACATTTGAAGGTGGTTTAACTTGAAAATGAAAGTCCACCTGCTGCCTTGAAGATCCAATTTAAGTCACAAGAAAATTGTTTTGGTTTTGACTCAAATTAAAGTTCATGAAGTTGATTTAACAAGAGACAAGTTTTCTAAACATAGTTTTTTAAGTTTGTTAATCTTGAATTGTGAGTTTTAACTTAATGCTGCGATTTAAACCAAATAATTATTTCACAATATGCAAGAAAAAAATCTGCCCTGGTTAAAGGTCACATTTCTCTATTATTTTACTCACATTATCAAGATAAAAAACTACTTATTTTGCTTTAAATTCTTGTTTCAAATTGCATGAACAAAATTTCTGATCTGATAATGAACTTTATTAGGTTAAAAATCTAAAACTTGTTAAATTTATTTGACTTAAAGAGTAGAAGATAGTCGACACAAATGTGGCTCAAATGTTTTACAGTGTACGTATTGAAAATAATAACTTGAAGAAAACTTTAAAACTTGACCGTTTCTCCTGTTTACTTCTAAAACAATAAATATTATATTGTCTAAATTTCTATTGATCAAATACAGCACTTAAAATATATGGAAATGTTTTTGTATAGTTTATTGTTTAACTTCAATCACTGCTGGTCTTAATGTCATGTAAAAATAAGACATTTATTGATCACAGCATATACTGACGGGTAAATCTAGGAGACGGTAGTAGAAATAAAACAAACCATCATGCTTCCACCACCGTGCTTTACATTAAGTAAAATGTCTCCCACTTAGCTGCTTTCTTATAAACTCTTCGGTTCTCATTGAAGTATTTTTGTTTGTTGTTTTATTTAGTTGTGTTATAAATGCTTGAACTGTTTCTTTCATGATATGTGGCGACAATTTGTGAATCACGTGATGATATTTTGGGCTATGAGTGTATATACTGTCAATTTAAGAATAATATTTCTTAATTCTTTGTGATTTTCCATTGAATATTGTTTTTTTCTCTCAACAATAGTTGAACATCTTTATTTTAAATTCCAATTTATATTTACCTGTGAGACATGATGAAATGTTACGTCTTCAGATGCTGCAGGAAGAGGCGCCAACAGAGGCTGATGGTTGCCAGAAACTGAAAAATATGACATAAAACTGTATTATGCATTATTCTTTACCAAAAAAAAAAAAAAAAAAAAAAAAAACTACTCCTTTAATGCATGACTTGGTTTCAGTCAGGTTTGCCTGAAGTTGTTCTGGACCATCGTTTTTTAGGTTTTGAGATCATCACAGAAAAGGTCTACAGGTTTGGTTCTGTTAAAAAATAATACTACAAATCAAATATATGTAATCTACCACTTTCTCTCTTTAAAAACTCCTGCTCTTTCTAAAACAACGCCTTCAGGAAACATTTACATTGGCCAGAGTTTTTGTTATCGTTCGTTTTTACTGCTTTTAAATGGAGAGGAATTAAAATTCTCCTGCTCTTTTGTTTGTCCAACAGTGACACCTTGTGGTCATTTTGAATAACGGTATATTTCTTCGTGGGTTTAATGGACTGCTGAAATGAAGGAACTAGAGGGAAATACTTAAAATAACGTCTTTGGAAAGCAGAATGAGGTAAATATGCACAATTGTGTTTTGTGATAAGACATGTTTATTTAATAAGTGGCATCATGTCTTTGGTTATTTTGTTTAGAAAGGAAAACTGCGTGCTGAAAAATTAAGGACAATACATATTGTTTTTTATGAACATTAATAGCTTTATTTTATTTAAGTGAAATATAATGTTTTATTTTCTATTTGTTTTGAAAGACACTCAATGACTATTTCATTTATATTGCATCATGATTAAGCCTTGGAAATTGTTTTATTGGGTTAAACATCTCCAACAATTCTGTTTCTTTTCCTCTTATGCTACAGTTTTCACAGTATCTGTTCAGTTTATCAGATATCATAGCTACATGTAGACAAGGACTTAGAGCAGGGTGTCCACAATGCCATTTGCAGCCTCTGAACGATTTCGGCTGGCCCTTGATCTCAATTCAAGAATGTCTTAATTTTGCTTTGCCGGGCAAATGGAAAAATATAAAGTCCAACACAGAGTATTCATCCAGGTTTCTGTTTTGAATGTATTTTAGTAAAAAGAGACAAAAAAACAAAAACAAAACACAAAAACTCCAGTGGTATTTACTAAAATGCAGACTTGGGCACAATCATTTAAGAAACTTTGCAAAAATAAATCAAGAGTGAGCCATGTCTGGTTCTTGTTGATAAAAGGACACAAAAAATAAATAAAAATAAGATGAACTTTAAAAATGTTGGATATGGTTTGCTGTTTTTTTGTTTAATCTGGAAAACCTGCAAGAGCATTTTATGTTTGAAATCTACAATTCAATAAAATATAGTGTACATTTTATACCCACCTTTATTTATTTTTCCAAAATTTGATATTTTTGGCCAGATTGTCAAAAAGTTTGGACACCACTGCCTTGGAGTAAACTAGGAATGACGAAGCATCCAGTGTTGATATATTGGTATGGGGGGGCCCTAAATTAAGATTTGCTCAGGCCCCCAAAAAGGCTTTGGTCGGCCCTGGTGGAGGGGGATTCTGGAAGCCACGCCCACTGAGCGTCAGCCTCAGACAGCTGTTGTCACCAGTTGATCTCTCACACCAATAAGCTCGTCTGGGATTCAGTCATCCCCATCCCGACATAACCCCAAACCTCTCTAATCCTGCTCATTCACAAACCAACGGTCCCACCGGCGCCATCTCCGTCCGTTTACCTTCTCCAGGCTTCAAATGGACGGCGTACATTTCCTCCCGCTGGCGGCTCCTCCTCAGCCTCTTCTCGCAGCTCCTCATCTTCACGTCCATTTCCTGCAGCCTCTGCCGCAGGGCATCGTTCTCCTTCTGGCTCTTGTCGAGCTCCAGGTCCATCTGGGAGCGCAGAGCCGCATAGCCAGCGTCCACCAGTTTGCAGATTTCCACCACCGCCGAATTGGCCAAAATCTCTATTACCGAGGCGATTTGCGCCTGGAAGCCCAGACAGTCCTCCATCATCCCCAGCGGTCTTCCTGGTGCCGTCTGGATGGACTCATACAGACAAAACCAGCCTGCTTCTTCCAGTTAAAAGTGTCTGCTGTTTTTAAACTGTCATGTTCCGATTCCCGGCAAGGCGCGCATGCGCAGACATGAGACGTTAGAAACAAACAGGAATGCGTCACAAATGAATAAGTGACAAGTTTGAATTGTTGGTGATACGCTAGATAATTTTTATTCGGCGAATATATAAAATACTACGACGGCGCATTAGAGACATTGTAGATAGAAAAAAATGAGTAAATTTCTGCCAAAAATGTACAAGAAATTTTGAGATTGATCTATTAAATTTTCTAAAGAAAAAGATAAAGGAAAACTTGAGTTTGTAAAAGTCAAGAATTAAAAAAAAGAACTCCGAAATTTTTAGATTAATCTGAAAGATGTTCTAGAAAAAAAATAATTAAAGTCAGAATTTTTAGGAAAAGTTTGGAATTCTGGGAAAAAAGTTAAAATTCAGAGAAAAGTCAGAATTCTGAGATCGAAATCTGAATTTTGAGGGAAAAAAAATTAAATTTGCAAGAAAAAAAAACTTAAATTTTGAGATTAATCTGAAAATGTTTCAAGAATTTTTTTTTCTGAGGGCAAAAATATGAAAATTAGGTGAAAAGTCAGGATTCTGGAAAAAAAGTTACAATTCTCAGGTTAAAATCAAAATTTTGAGAAAAATAGTCAGAATTTTGAGGAAAAAATAAATCTGAGAACAAAAACATTCTAAGAAAAAAATCCACAATTCTGAGATTAAACTCAGAAATTTATTTGTTTGTACTTTGGGGGGTCCTAATCCTATTAGAATTCAGAGTCAGACTGAGAGCTAAATTATCTGGTTAGGCAGAGTATCTTAACAATAATAATTAATAATAATCTAAATTTTGTGTCTTACCAGTTTGATTAAACTGATTTCACTTATTATGTAAATGAAAATGCAAAACAAAACAAATGCAGACATATTTATAACATTTAGATCTTTTTATTAACATTTTGTTTGCATTCAGCTGTTGAGTGAAGAAAAGGCAGCAAAATTCAAAGCTTAACCAACTGAATACTTTGGTGCAGGAAGCGTTTCACAATAATAAATCAGTGTCTTGTAAACTGGACAGATAAAGATTTTAAAGTACGAAAAAGCAACATGGAGGCATTCATCACTGCTTTCTGCTCCTCCTGTAGTTTGCGTTCACCTCTTTCTCAGACATTCATCGACAACAAAAGGAACTGGAAATGAGGAAAAAATGCAGGTAAATCAACTTGATTTGTCGCTAAATCAAATTTAAATTTGATTTCAGCCGGAGTTATGTGAGGGTTTTTACCTGCATTATGTTCATTCTTACTCTTCCCCTGTTGTGTTCATCCAGGGCCTGGAAAACTCCTAAATAAGAAACACAATTCAGTCTAAATTAAGGTTACTATAGTTAGCTACCAAAACAAAACAACAAAAATAAACTAAAATAAACTAGTGACTAATGGGAAAAATAACCAGTTTTCTCCTGGTGTCACTTATATCAGCAAACAAAATGGCAACAGAAAAAGTTGGGTGAAAACGCCACAGTCAACAATAACTAATAATTTGAAAATTTTATCTTCTGTTAAGTGTTCTTTACCCAATTAATATTTTCATAATCACCATGCAATACTTTGATTTTAATTCTGCACCTAAAAATTAATTAAAAGTATGAAATAGATAAAACTACTACTATAAATAATAAAACCTAAACTAAAACTAAGCAATAATAACTAATAAAAACTAGAAAACACACTTTAAAAACTGAATTAGACAAAAAGTTACCAAAACAAAAAAACTATTATAATTCTGGTCTGAATTGTGGCAAATCAAAAACATTCATCAGGGATTAATATTGTCCAGTCATAAATGTTGATTTTTACTGCTGTCTCTAATGAATAAGTTAAATTTTTTAACGTACTGAACATGTTCTCCAGACGGACGATGCAGGTGAGGTAGTCGTCAAAGTCGATGTCGTAGTTATCGTCTGCGAACCTCAAGCCAATCAGCTGCAGCAGCTGGTTATTCAGGTTCATACCTGCATGAACCCAAGCAGAGGTTAGACGTGACCCGTCACTTCATGTAATGAGATCCACTTCAACAATAAGTCACACATTTTCTGGGCTTTCAGATTTTAACTAGAAGGGTCGTAGAAAAGTCTCTCAGAAAACTTCATGAAAGTCCATATAAAAATATTGTTCCTAAAAATGCATCCTAAACAAATCAGAACTAAAAACCTACCAGAATCTATCTAACCAGTAATATCATATTATTGTTTTCTAAAATTTACTCTCAGTCCTTCTTTGACAGAAAGACAACTTTGTAAAATCCAGGCCCTTCTTTTACGCCTCACTTTGTTCTCCTCCCATCTTCCTGCCGGAGGCAAAACTTACTAGCATTGGTTTTAGCTGTCAAGTGTCAACATAACGCGCTAAATCTTAAATGTACGCATGATATATAAAAGAAAAAGAGACGCAGCGCTTTGCTACTTGTCAAAAATTCGACAACTAGATAACTAGGAAAAAGTTTTAACAAAACAAAAATAGTGACTGAGAGGGAGGTTAGTTATGCTAGCTTGACTTTGACAACTTAACATTTAGATGTGCTGTGGAATCCGGTCTGTTTCGGTTCAGTGACAAAATAAAAAGGTGGCCTACACACCAACTCTGACAGATCATCAATAGAGAGCAGGTGTTTAAATTAGCTAATCTACCACAGCGGTCACTTATTAATAATCACAAAATTAACATCAAGCCTAAAACATGAAGCTGTAACGGACTGAATGTCTGTTCATTGTGTTGTTGGAGACTTTCACGTCTCCAGTTAAGGTTCGCCGATGCAGGAGATTCCAGAAGAATCAGTGAGTTAAAACCAACCAAAGTTTATTAAAAATACAAGATATATCTTGGATATCCACTCAAGCACCAAACATGCAAAGAGTTATCCAAAGGCAAAGAGATCTGAAGTTTCCCCCAATGACTGTCTCACTGTGCTCTGCAGCCCGAACCCCGCCCTGCTCAGAGCAGGCTCAGCCTTTTGTTTTAAGGCCAGCAGTCATAAAAGGTTTTATTGAAGCTACAGAGAAAAGATGACCACTTTGAAGCAAACAGCTTTGATCTGTAACCTCAGTTCCTGTCCAGGACAAAGTTATAAAACTAACAACCATTTGATTCATCTCCTCTTTAATCCACCTTTTGGCTCCTACTGTGAAAAGCCAGGGCCCTAACCAAGCTGCAGGATGTCGTTATCACGTCCTTATGCAAATCCGTCTTACAAGATACCATTTGTAAGACTCACACTGGGAAGAAAACGCAGAACAGAGTAAGGCTACACTTGTACTTTCCTTGCAACTCATCAGGGTAGATTCATGATTATACATCAATGTAACATTCAACAAAAATCACTTTAGAATATTTCCACAGTGCGGGAAACGTTTGAGTGTTTTTTGGTATTGAATCCTGACGCATATTGTGGAGCCGTTGTCAGTCAGTTGCTACGGCAACGTGTCAGTGTAGCGTAGCCGATACACAGAGCAAAAAAAAAAAAAGAATATGAGTGGTTTAAAGTTGTTCCTCGACTGTTTTGTATGTCATTTTCCTCTTTGCTGTGGCGCACAGCACTGAATCAATCAACCTACCTCTCCAGGTTTCATTTAGTTAATGGAGTTGTTCTACCGGGCAGCGCCGGCATTAATAGCATGTGAAAGAATAATCTTTTTGCCTTCAAAAAGATTACTTTGGGTATATTTCCCCCCACAACACCACTCCACCAATATCTTCACTGAGGAGCATATTGCTTATAAAAAGTCCTTCTTTTTAAAGTTAAAATATATTTTTATAACATATACGAAGCTGGTCAGTTTACTCACCTGCGGCTTTAAGAGCCGTGCGAAGCTCATAGGAAGACATTTTTCCTGTCCGGTCGGTGTCAAACGACAGGAAGAGCATCTGCAACAACAACCTGGTCTTAAATAACTTCACAATAACAACAGCAGCTAAATTTACTCAACCCTTCACCAATAAAATATTTCACCACATAAATCAGTACATACAATCCATTTCTTCATCTTGTCCCAAAACACCTTAAACTCCTGGAACTCCATCTGTCCTGTGTTGTCCACCTGTTTCACTATGTTAGGAAAAATCTTTACCAACATCTTGATAATCACATCATCCAGTATCACCAACCTATTTCTCATAATCTATTAAAAAAGTACAAAAATCTTACAGGAACTCCAGTCATTGTCTCCGTTTATAACATTACAGGGATATTTCAAGCTTTTCTTGAACTGGAATCCAGATCAGTTCTTCTCACGATGAACAGAACCGAGCCATCTCAAATAAAATGTTCTTTTTAAATCCACTAGAGCCTAATTAATATCCTCCAATAAAGTAGTCCACACAATCCAACAGAATCACCTTCAAAACTTCCTTCAGATGAGTCTGGTTGATTCATTTACTAGATTGGTGAAAAGCTAGAAGTTATTGTTGATAAAGTCGTTCACCACACTTTGAGATGTCCTGTTTTGGTTAAGACCAAACATCCTTTTTAAAACATTTCCTCCTTTTAGCAGAACAGGAGCCGTTTTAAACCTGCAGTCATGAGGTGGAAGGATACGTCCATCAGGTTGATGATGCTGTGGCAGGTGCTCAGACTCAGGCCATCAAACTTAATCTCTCTTCCTGGAGACAAAAAAAAACATGTAATTATTCAAAAAATATCTGCTTCAGGTTCAAGCAACAGATTCCTGAGAAAAAAAAGGTCAAATCAACGCCACGTTTTTTAAAATACAGAAGAAATTGGGACTTTGTGTTTTATTTGTGTTATTTAGATTTTTCTTTTCCTAATTGAGCACATTTTGTTTTCCTGTTTCTATTCTTTATTATTTATTAGCACCAAGAAGTGACTACTTTATCCATTTGTTATTTCAAGTTTTGTGTTTTTGTGGTGTAGTTATTTTGCTCTACATTTTCTTCTCTTTTACATCCATTCTGATAAAAACAAAGATTTAGTTAGTTTGCTTTCCTACTTACGTCTGCTGAGAACACCGTTCAGCATCTCCTGAAGCTCTCTCACACAGATCGCTTTATCCTGTCGTTACATTGAGGAAAAATAAAAGTTACTCGTTTGCTGTTCATTTAAACTCTGGGAGTCTTGAAGAGCGTTTCTTACCGAACCGGCCAGCTGATCAAACAGCCTCCTCAGGCCTTTCTCTTCCTCCGTCTCGTCCTCTGGAGCGCTGGGCAACGGTGGCTGCAGGACGAGACAAAACCTCAGGACCAGCAGAGTCAATTTGTTAACTCAAGATCTGATTTATTATGAGCAGAACTGGGTGGAGAAGCAAGAGTAGCACTACTTCTACGTATCTCTACTCAAGTAAGGAAGCCGTCCAAGAGACAAGAAAAGAAAACGTCTTTGGTAAAAAGGCGATTCAAGTAACTGATCAAAACATCATTTAATATTTAAAAATTACATTATTAAATTAAATTACATTGTTTGTCTTGTTTTTGTGCCTCAATTTAGACAAACTAGTTATTTAAAATTTGAATTTCAACAATAATTTGCTCAAAGAAAAAAAAACAGTATCCAGAAATTTTTACTCAATTAAGAGTAAAGATACTGCAAGTAGAAGTCAAGATACAAAACAGGAGTTCCTACCAGCTCTGATTATCAGTGATTTATTTACCTCAGGTAAATCTGCGTCCACATTGGTCCCCATCTCTCTGTTGAACACGTAGCATTTTGTTACAGCTGCAAGTCGTAAAACATTTCATTTTGTTACGGGTTTGAGTCCTGGATTGACGCTGTACTCACATGGCTTCGGCCTTTTTCTCAGAGAAGATGCGGATGAGGAAGTCGGCCTCGTGGTGCGGCTGGAAGGTGGTGGGGACCAGCAGGTATTTCCCTGGCGGCAGAGTGAAGCGCTCCGACACTTCCCGCATGTTGATGTACGTCCTGCTGCGCGCCTTGGACGGGTGGTAGCGGAAGAAGTCCTTCCCCACCTGGTCCTCTTCGTCCGGAGCCTGAGAAGGACAGAGGAGGACATGAGGTCTGAGTTTGAGGGAATCCTCTTTGAAACAAGAGGAAATCATACGGCCAGTTTATTTTCTTCTGAAGGAAGGGCAACCGCTAACTGAAGCTAAATTTCTGTATAAAATCATCCTTAGACCAGAGGTTCCCAAACTGTGGGATTACAGGGGGGGCGCAGGAAGCCGTCTGAATGAAAAAAAAACCAAACAAAACATGAACACTGTATGCGCTGGGTTTTTACCTTAGAATGGCCAACTCTCTGTTATTCCTATGTCAATTTGGTACAGTAGAGGCTTCCACACGTCCCATATCTGTGTCCTCTGTCACTTTTATCAGCAGTTAAAACTGTTTAATCCGTTGTTAACATGTGGTAACCTGTTTTTCCGAGCCGCCTTTAAACGCAACATGAGCGCTACGACGCTCGCGCTGGGTTTAAACAATCCAAATAAGCTGCTGCTGCTCTAAGCTCACATTTCTGTTTTTAAAAATAAATTTTTATTGGTCTAATGTAATATTGTAATTATTATTATTTTTTTAAATTTCACTTTCTGACCTCATACACTGCAAAGCCGATGGTTTCCAGGTCCAGGCCTTCCTTCCTGAGCTTCCGCCTGTTCTTCTGCATGAGAGCAATCACCACGCTGCAGACGTCATCGTCATCATCAGCGTCCTCCAGCTGCAGCCTGAACTGAGGGTTGGTCCAAAACGTGTCTGCACAACACAGGCGTTGACGTAAACGGTTCGTAACAGAAACGAATTACAGCATCACTTAAAGACAAAAGAGACAGTTCTGGAGAAAAACCGAGCACTTTTTCATCATTATCAAGGACTTATTTACACCTAAACAAGCTCCTATACCTGGCTGAAAAGTTGCTTCAAAGTTAGTTTTGTCTTTTTTCAAGTGTGCTAAGAAATAAGATATTTGCACCAGAAACTAGACAAAAATACAGTGCATGTTCTGCTGTCTGCAGTAGATCTGACACAATGACTCCAAATAACACTGGATAATGTTTTTAATTCTCAAAATAATTACAAATGCATGTTTTAGTAGTTTTTGTTTTTTATAGTAACATTTGCATTTAATTTAAAACACAAAATGTTGCAAAAAGTACCAGTTTTATGTTCTATATGTATTTTTCTTGCCATGACTTGGAAACTGTGAACTTTATCCTTTTAAAACAATTTGCACAAATATCCAAATTCAACATAAGAAAATGCATTTGTCCTCTTTTTGTAAATTAATTATAATTTTGTACATTTTGATTGAAATAAAATGGTGGTTCTTTAAAAATTACAAAATTCTCACAGTAGCTATTTACCAAACATTACAAGTTGTCTTTTCTCAAACCTTCATGTGAAATTAGTGGCTCTAACTGAGTTAATTCAGGTGAACTGAGGTAAAAATGTCTCTCTGGGCTGTAACGGTCACAGACTTCTGCTCCAGATGAAAAGTCTCACCGATGTAGTTCCTGCAGCCTCCGGCGGTGGAGCCGCGGATCCAGTTGCCCTCGAAAACGTTGACCTCCCAGTGGCGCTTGGTGGTGTCATCCAGGGCGTCGGGGCTCATGTTGCAGATCTCCACCTTGTCATAGTTCCTCTTGAAGTCCTCAAACTCCATCCTGGAGTTAAAACCACACAAATAAAACCGTTTCTCTGTGGCTTCTGCATGTGGAAGAGTTTATGAAATACAACCTTAACTTCCCTGATGGGTCCGTGCTTTTATTGTTTTTATTTTGTGATAATTGTGATTCAGTTATTTTTGGCTGATGTTTGGCATGAATACAAGGGCATAATTTAAGGGCATATATGAATTTAAAAAATAAAAAGACAATGAAAAAGCATGTGTATATCGAGTTGTGGAGTGAGTTTGGCTAAAGACATGAAACAATGCATAAGCATAAATATATTGAAAAAGGGTATAAAATTATATTTCTAACAGTTAAATGGAAGATGAAACAGACATAAACAGTAAAATAATATGCAATATTCTTATTATGCAAATGATTCAGATACACATATTTAAAAAATGCACATATAGTTTAAAATTTGTTTTTACTTAAGATATTGATATAAACTGCCACATATATTTTTATTTAAGCTACACTGAAGAATAGCAGTTAAAAAACTGTAAACTTCTTTTTCCTTTTCAAACAAGGACAACAGCTAAAATGATTACCGTATGTTGGAAAACTGTTTTTTCTGTGTGCATTGTATGTAAATATACATGCATTCTTGTTTTGTTTGTTTTTTATTTTTGATTCTTTAATTTTCATGAGATAAAATAAAAAAATAAGGCTGAGGTCTCACCAAAATTCACCGTCATCAGTTGAATTCTGCAGGATTCGTGACTTTTCTGCTTTGTCGACATAATCCCACTCTTTGGAACTGAAACAGACAGGAACCGGAACATTCAGACAGGAACCGGAACATTCAGACAGGAACCGGAACATTCAGACAGGAACCGGAACATTCAGACAGGAACCGGAACATTCTGACGGGAACCGGAACATTCAGACTGGAACCGGAACATTCAGACGGGAACCGGAACATTCAGACAGGAACCGGAACATTCAGACTGGAACCGGAACATTCAGACTGGAACCGGAACATTCAGACAGGAACCGGAACATTCAGACAGGAACCGGAACATTCTGACAGGAACCGGAACATTCAGGAACCGGAACATTCAGACTGGAACCGGAACATTCAGACAGGAACCGGAACATTCAGACTGGAACCGGAACATTCAGACAGGAACCGGAACATTCAGACTGGAACCGGAACATTCAGACAGGAACCGGAACATTCAGACTGGAACCGGAACATTCTGACAGGAACCGGAACATTCAGACTGGAACCGGAACATTCAGACAGGAACCGGAACATTCAGACGGGAACCGGAACATTCAGACAGGAACCGGAACATTCAGACAGGAACCGGAACATTCAGACAGGAACCGGAACATTCAGACTGGAACCGGAACATTCAGACAGGAACTGGAACATTCAGACAGGAACCGGAACATTCAGACAGGAACCGGAACATTCAGACTGGAACCGGAACATTCAGACAGGAACCGGAACATTCAGACAGGAACCGGAACATTCTGACAGGAACCGGAACATTCAGACTGGAACCGGAACATTCAGACTGGAACCGGAACATTCAGACAGGAACCGGAACATTCAGACAGGAACCGGAACATTCAGACTGGAACCGGAACATTCAGACAGGAACCGGAACATTCAGACAGGAACCGGAACATTCAGACTGGAACCGGAACATTCAGACTGGAACCGGAACATTCAGACAGGAACCGGAACATTCAGACAGGAACCGGAACATTCAGACTGGAACCGGAACATTCAGACTGGAACCGGAACATTCAGACAGGAACCGGAACATTCAGACTGGAACCGGAACATTCAGACAGGAACCGGAACATTCAGACTGGAACCGGAACATTCAGACAGGAACCGGAACATTCAGACTGGAACCGGAACATTCAGACAGGAACTGGAACATTCAGACTGGAACCGGAACATTCAGACAGGAACCAGAACAATCACACTGGAACCGGAACATTCAGACTGGAACCAGAACATTCAGACTGGAACCGGAACATTCAGACGGGAACCGGAACATTCAGACAGAAACCAGAACAATCACACTGGAACCGGAACATTCAGACTGGAACCGGAACATTCAGACTGGAACCGGAACATTCAGACAGGAACCGGAACATTCAGACTGGAACCGGAACATTCAGACTGGAACCGGAACATTCAGACAGGAACTGGAACATTCAGACTGGAACCGGAACATTCTGACAGGAACCGGAACATTCAGACTGGAACCGGAACATTCTTGATATGCAGAAAGTCTTAACTGTGCAATATGATTGATTCTGCTGATTCATGTGATTTATGGAAAGTTGAGGAAAAATTGTGTGAATAAAAGGTTAAAAATGTAAAAAAAAAAAATCTAAACTGGGCTTTACATGTCATAATAATGTAAGTCTTTTATTTTGAAAGTCAGAATAGGTCAGTCTTTTCCTCTTACTTGTCACTCCAGCGGCCGTTCCACTCGACTTGACCCCATGGGTTTCTGATTCGAATCAACTTCACTTTCTGGCCTCGGAAATTCACCTGAAAAGCAAAATAAGATTTTAGTTGTCATTTCCCCCGGCTTAGTTTTACATAGTCCAACATAGTATGACAATTTAAAGGCAGATTTCTCTGAAAAGTTCAGATCAGGTGACAGAATGAAGATTGTTTAAAATTTAACGCTGTTTACTTTATTAGTAACTGGCATCACTGGAGCATTCAAACAAACAGAGTTTCTCTTCAACATGAACTGAAGTTGATCTGAGTTCAAACTTTCTGTGAACTGATGTCAACAAGGCAGGTGGAAGTGGAAAGTACTATTACGTCATTTTATACGTCACTTTTGATTAATTAATTACATTGATTTTAACACAATAAACATTGTAATTACATGAACATTTTAAAAACATTAATCGCACTGGAGCCTTTATAGTTGTGTGTTTCTGGTAGGCCTGTAAATCTGCCGCACACCTCAAACAGGGCTGGACGACAACGCTGCTTCTCTTGACCCACTGGGTTAATTTTTGCTTAAAAAACTGATGGGACGCTAGAAAATACTATTGTTGTGTTCAAGACGTGCTAACAGGAGTCAGTGAAGCTATTCAAGCCTAAAATAGCATCTCAAAGCTAAACATGTAGCAGCAGGACAGCCGTCCTAAACGCTAATGTCAGTGTCAATAATCATTTCTAAAAAAGCTTTTTTTCTAAGAAGTTACATGAATAATCAGAGGTTCTTGAAATAATGGAAAGCTGAAGAGGTATAAGGACAATTGCATCAATCTGATGCATATAATAGATTAAAAATAAATATCTTTTGTTTTTTTTTAGCTCAATAATTTGGCAGAAGATAGACTTCAATATGTCAAGCAACACATATATAGAAAAACATAATATGATAATGTAATATGAAGAATCTTTCAGTTTAGTTGTTTTCCTTGTAAATGCCTTTTTAAAGCTCTTTGAAATTCATTCGTCTGATCTGTCTCCTATATGTTTTTTGGTAAGCGTTAAGATCGACATCTTCAATTGGATGTCTAGTTTGATAATCATGTACATTAGTACTAAAAACCTATTTAGAAAATATGATCTGGTGAGTAGTCTTACCTCTTCCAGGCCGGTAATGGAGTATGCGTGACCTTTCACCAGGCCTGTGCTGGTCTTGGCTTCAGACTCTGCTGAGCTGGAGATCTGGACAAAAAGATAAAAATACAAATCAAAGAATCCAGACATGTTTGAACCAGAAAGCTGAGCTTCATCGTCATAAAAGACATTCATTAAAACATAATGTTTTGATGATGTACTCTTACATCAATGGAGCATCCCATCATGGATCCTCTGTCCAAGGCCTTCTTCATGATTGTGAACAGGTTATCTGGGGCGCTCTTGGTTTCATACATCTCTCCAACTCCCCCAGTGAAGTCCTCCATGGCCTCCATGGTGCTGCCGCCTTTTAGGGACTCATAGCTGCCGTTAACTCTAACATAAACCATAAAGAAAACTGGATTAAGTAATGAAACTCACTACAGCTGCAACTTTATTCCAGTCAGTAGCTGCGTTTTCATTACAAATGTCCGCCATTCTGCTAATGTCGAAAAGAAAAACACAATTTCGCAATTGCAGTGTTTCGGATATATACGGAATTAAATTAAATTCACATGTGAATAAACTTATTCACGCAATAAGTTATTAAAAAATCATGACAGCGATTGATGCAAACATTTACATGAGATTTATTCATAGTTCAGCCAAGCACGTGGCTAGCATAATCTATCAGCCAATCAGAAGAGACGTTGGCGTCTAGCTTCAACGTATGAGGCTTTTGGGGGGATTGTAGTCCGTAAATTTACGAAAGAGTCTGAGATATGGATTAAGCACAACTTTTAATGAACTGTGCAATGCTGCGAGAGCTCTGGTGTAACTACCTGCACATTGTCCGAAAAAACAACAAAAAAAAACATTCTCCTATTACTTCCTGTCATCTTCTTCGTGGGTTTCCGCCAGTAGTTGGTCACGTGACTCGCGTGACGCGGGAAAAAAAGTGTTTCCATATGGCTGAAAAACCGCTTAATCAAGACGACAAAACTTCTTGTCGAAAAACGTCAGTTTTATTTTCGGAATTAGCGAGTTTCCATTAAGCGAATTTATTTTTGTTCTTTTATTTTGCGCAATTCTGTGGTTAATGGAAACGCAGCTAGTGAGATCTGCTGTCGGCGTTGCTTACTTGGCGTAGGCTTTCTCCAGCAAGGCGCTCCAGAACTCGTCGTTGGAGGCAGAGTGAAGCATGATGAGCCGGTTTCTCACCGTCGGCAGCCGGTCGTCCACCACCACGTCCAGCCATTTGTTATGTTGCCAGAACTTATAAAACAGAACGCATCATAAAATAATTGAATCTGGTCTCCCTTCATTGTAAAAACACTGTAAATATATATATATATAAAGTAATTATTTTCCCTTTGGGCTCTACCCATCCAAACGCTTAGAGCAGAAAAATGTGTAGTGGTGCCATAGCTTTCTCCAGCTGGACAAAAACAAAACTTAAGCACGATAAAGTCAGGGCACAGCTTCAGTTATTACAATTAGAACAGGGGTGTCAAAAGGGAGGCCCAGGGGCCACTTGTGGTCCTTGGACTGATTTTGTGCGGCCCCCAACTACAATTAAAAAATGACAGAAATTTGGCCCGTAGATTCAGATGGATACTTTCAATTTGTAAGTTCAACATAAAATATTTGTGTTTTTATAACCAAGTTTTAACAAAAGATAAAACCAAGAGATTTTTACTGAAAAGTCAATTTTACTACACCCAAATCAGCTTTTATTCTTTCTTATACTTGGCTATATATAGCAAGAGTTTTGAAACAAAGTGACTCCAAATTCTGTTCTTATTACTGAAAATAAAGGTATTCATCCGAGCCCAAAGGAAACTGAAAAATAAATGCCTATTTTAATACAGCAAAAATGCAAAAGCTACGATGGAGCACTAGGAAATGTAATCCTTTTTTTTCTATCTAGTGGCCCTAATACACTGCCGTGAAAATCCCTTTCAAGTTTTGGATCTACAGAAAATATCAGGCTACTTTATTTGATTGAGAAAGTAGTGATCAGGCCCCAAATCTGGTGATGGACTCTGACCTGAACCTTGAGACACACATAAAGACAGTTTCAAAGTCAGCCTTTTATCACCTGAAGAATATCGAGTTCCATGAAATCAAGACCAAAACCCCACCTACTCAGAGTTGTTTTTAACTACTAGTAAGTTGGACATTGATCAACATATTTGTGTATTGGGTAACTGGCTTATAGGAGGAAAAATTAAAAGTTAATGCATAAATTTAACTATATTCTCATCCACCTTTTCCCTTGAAGCTTTTGTAAAATAAAAGTATCATGGCATTTAAAACACATAAAATTCAGTCTCCCCTGTCAGGAGTCAAACAGTTGTGTACCTGGAAGTGAAAAATGCCGGCGTATCCACGGTCGAAGTCTTGATCGTGGGGAACAACTCGAGCCAGAGCTTCTTTCTTCAGAGTTAATGAGGCGATGGCTGCTAGGAGCCAACAGTCCCCTATGGAAACAAAACAATATGTACCCCAAGGATGAACAAATGAAAAATATGACTGTGAAGCAATGTTCACACAGAAGGTCTTAATGGTCAACTCTATATTAGGGCCATTGAAGACAGGAAAAAAAAGAGGAAAAAACTCAAGGATTTGGAAATGAATCTCAGAAATTTTTGAGAAAAATAAGAAAAGCTCTGGTTTGAAAAGTTGAACATTTAACAGAAAAAATTCAGAAATTTTCTAGAAATTAGTAGTCAAACATTTTTGACATTTACAAATGTTCAGGTTTCAAAAGTTGAAAGTGTTCTATTTCTCACACTCAGAAATTTCCAACTTTTTAGAAAATTTCTGAGATTAATAATATCAAAATTTCTTATTTTATTCTAGCAACTTTTTGACTTTTGGAGATCAGAAATATCAGTTTTTTGAAAATTTCTGTGTTTTTGGCAAAAATTTACTCATCCTTTTTTTTTTTATCTACAATGGCCCCAAGAGTCGTACAATTAAAATTTTTGGATGAAATCCGATGTTTTTTTGTGTGGTCTTTCATACTACAAATTACCGCAATGAGACTTCTGTGTGAAACGTTTACGTCCTTAAAGAGAACCCGGATGGCAGAAGAAGAATGTTGACGTCACTCACCCAGCGCATTGTTTACGGAAGTAATAAGCGATATTCACACCGCAGGTCTCGATGCCAAATCCATATTTTTGCTGAAATCAGATATTTTTTCGATCATACTACCAATCCCAATGAGACTTGTGTGTGACGTCCCCAAGGTGACCCGCATGCGCAGACGAAGAATGTAGACGTCACACAGCAGCGCTCTGTTTACGGAAGTAATAATGAATGGAGCCGTTTATGGATTGATTTTTTAAATTGTTTAGCAATGAGAGCTATAGTAAAATAAGTTTTTTTTTTATGAAAACAGAAAGGAAGCTAATAGAAAAGAACCACAAGTACTAGTGATAGTCATTAGTGGCGCACTGACTCTTCGAAAACATTAAGATATCCGAATCAGTACCACATGGAAGCGGCACAGATCGGATATTTTAGGAGGGGTGAAACGATCAGATTGCGGTGAAAACGCCGGATACAAATCGCGTTTGCCTGCTGTGTGAACATAGCCAGAGACAGATAACAGAACCACTCACCAAGCTGTCCTTGGCAAATATCCGTCCTGTTCGCATCACCGACGATGAACTTTGGGTTTTCACATATCTCCTGTAGAAGTGACAGAAAAAAACAAGAAAGGAAACAGGTTGGTTGATTTTTAAAGGCCACACCAGGAGCATTCCTGATAGGCGTGTTCACATTCCAAACATATCAATCAGTCTGAAATCCCAGTCAGTCACTAACAGAAAATACACACAGCACCACACACCATGATGGCAGCTGAACCATTTACTCAGAAGAAACGCCCCGAGGAAAAATGTACAGAGATTGTAACAAAGTAGAGGGGTGAGTTTTTTTTTCCACTAGATGAGATACAAAGGTGGGGTAAAAATGGGTTAATGGGTAAACAAAGAGATGAAGAGAAACCTGCAAACCAGCTACTGACATTTTTACTACAGATACGTTAAACGTGGATATTATCTACTCCATTTACAAAAAGTTTCAGTCAGATCATGTTTTCATGTTTGTTAACTGAGAGTACAGCTGAAATGATTAATCGTGATTAATCGATTATTGAAATAATCGTGAACTAATTTAGTTATCAATTAATCGTTAACTGGAACATAGACTCAACAAAGGCCATTTTGTGAAGGAAAAAAAACATAATCAGAGCAATAATTAAGCCAAAACCATAGAATATATATATTCTATGGTTTTTAATATATATATATATAATATATATATATATATATATATATATATATTAAATGTGTTTTGCATTTAAAATGAAAGCATATTTGTCTAAAATTGGCATATTATTAGCTTAACCCAGTTTCAAATATACTAATGTACTCATGGTGTATTGCAATTTAGACAATAAAATGTTTGCTTTCTTGTTTTAAAAAGTAATGTGAATTATTTATTTTCATGTTTGTATGTTTTTTGAATATTGCATAAGAAAGCTTATGTGGTTAAATGAAAGAGCTGTAGAATGTGCCGATTTATTTTATCCAATTAATTGATTAATTGATAGATTAATCTAAAATAACTGTTAGTGGCAGGCCTAGTAAAAACACACAACACATAAAAAGTTCATAACATTAAACTTTCCCTTCATTTCCTTCTTCTACTTTGCTTACACTGCAAAAACACAAAATCATACCAAGTATTTTTATCTAGTTTATAGTGCAAATATCTAAGAACTCTTTAAATATGACAAAAACTAACTTTCAAGTAACTTTTCAGCAGTACGTAAGAGTCAATAATTCCTTGATGTCGATTAATTAAGAAAGTACTAGTTCCACTAGCAGATTATTTCACTTATAATTAGTACTTTTTCATTAAGGAATTAGCTCCTATATCTTGCAAATTAGTTTTCTCTCATTCCAAGTGTACTAGTATATTTGTGCTAGAAACTAGACCAATATTACTTTGTTAACCTTTTGTGTTTTTGCACTGTATCTTTCATTTACTAATATAATAAGTAAATATATTTCCTTTCAACAGATTTTTGCGTCCCAAACATCAACCAGCTGTGATGTTTCAAAGCCTACATACCCGCGGCCTCTTCCATTCGATCTGCACAGGAACGCTCTGGCTGAAGAAGAGCGAGGAATCAGCTGCGGGGAAGTCCGGGTCCTCAAACAGAACCCCCTTCTGGAGACACTCCTGCCTGAGCTGCTCAAACGACTTCCCGTCCCACTGAGAGCTCACCACCTGGTTGGAGTTCCTGCCGGACAGAGTGGACTGCAGAGGCATTCTCTTCTTCGGCGCACAGAGGAGGAAGAGAAGAAGAAGGTGTGAGGTGAGCTGCACCTGACAGAGTGGTGGATGTAGGGAAGAGTGTTGGCTGTGTAGGGCTGGTTGGTGGTCACACCCCAGGCAGACAGAAACTGGTTTGTCCTCCAGGTAGAGAGCCACTCCCTTTCTGTCAGTCTCACTGGGCTTGGCCTGCAGGAGGACACACGCGTGTTGACAAGGTAACAGGAGCATTCACAAAAAATAGTGAAGAAACCTGCATAGATAGACAGGAAGTGTTTTTATTGTTTTTGAACTACATTTCCATGAAATCTATTCATGATGTAGTAAAAGTAGATCCACATGAAGTTCTATTGGAAAGTAACTGCAAAAACACAAAATATTACCAAGTCTTGTATGTCTAGTTTCTAGAGCAAATATCTTAGTACATTTGAAATAAGACAAAACTAACTTACAAGTAACTTTTCAGCAAGATATAATGGCATGTCTAAAGTAAATAATTCTCTATTATTGATGAAAAAAAGTGCTAGTTCCATGTGCAAATCGTTTCACTTATAACATGAAAAATCTCTTATTGGTTTAAACAAATTGCCAGTGAACTTTTTTTTTATCAGCATTAAAAATATTGACTTAAAACAAGCTCCTATATCTTGCAGAAAAGTTACTTGTAAGATAGTTTTGACTTATTTCAACTGAAGAAAGATATTTGTCCTGACAAAATACACCAAAAGTACTTGGTAAGACTTTATTTTTTTGCATTGTTGTTTTAAGTTACATAATCTGCCAGTGGTGCTGATATTTATTCATCAACATTAAGGAATTATTTGCTTAAAACAAGCTCATATATCTTGCCAAAAAGTTACTTGTCAGTTAGTTTGTTGTATTTAGATATTTGCACCAGAAACTAGACCACAAAAACCTGGTAAGATTTTATGTTTTTGCAGTATAAGCAATATAAATGAAATAAATGAAAGGAAAATGTGGTTTTATTAACTTTTTATATGTTGTATGTTTGAACTTGGGCTGCAACAGACAATTCTAGTAAATGTTGTGTTTTTGCAGTGAACTAGCATTAAGTTAATCTGCAGTATAACGGGAAATCTCCACTTTTGTGAAACACATTGAGATTACCAGCCTCTAGAAAAACTCAAGCTAAAACAAATCAAGTTGACGTGGAAACAACAAAACAAACTCCACTTCCTTTATAAAACACAACTTCTACGTTGCCTTTAAGGCCTGAAAGATCCATCTATCATGCAATGCAAAGATAATTACAGATTATCATTTATGAATTATATATTTTACTGTATGCAGGGTTTGTGAAAGAAATCTTAAGTCAGATCTACAGGGCAGAGAGCGACTTTAAGACTTGTTAAGCAACTTCAAAGATCTGGACAAGCTGGATAGTTGACTGTATGTGTGCATGCTTACGCAGTCGCTCACATTGTTCTGTCCGGCTCTGCAAGGTGTGAACCAGAATCGAGCTTCGACAAACAAGGGGAAGTGAATGTTCACCTTGATAACAGGAAACAAACATGTGGATTTATTCATTTTCATTATTTTTTACTGCATTTAGCTGCTGCAGAAGGCAGACATACTGTAGTCTGAAGATATTCTGTTCAAAGTAACTAGTTACATTTTCTTGAGTAATTTTTTACTTTTACTTGAGTAATATTCTTATTAGGTATCACTACTCTTGAGTAAAATTCCTGCATACTCTTCCCACTGAGTGACTTCATTGAATGAAGAGCAAGTTTATGACAAAGTGAGACCTCTTGTTTGTAGACAATCTTTGTTGCTCTACTGTTATTTTCTATCTGCTGAGCTTCTAGAGTCACTTATAGAAATAAAACATCCCAAACATTGTATTCAAGTAACAGTAGCACTATTTCAGCATGTTTTTAGTCAAAAAGTTCAAGAAATTACTCAAGAGTAATAAGTACTGAGTAAAATTATCAATCATTTAATATTTAAAAATTACATCATCAGATGGACTAAAATATAAAGTGAAAATTTTGGTACTTTAAGGACAATAATTCATATAAGTAACAAAAAATAATGAAATCAGGCAAAATAAATTTTTCCAAATCAGTTTTTAAATGTTAAATTCATGAAACTAACAAAAACTGCAGGTGTGTGTTTGTGTCTGGTGACTTTTTGGTTAAAATGTTTGTTTTCCATTCAGTGGGTAGAAAATCCAGAAATTTTACTCAAGAAAGAGTAAAAATACTTCATAATAAAATTACTGAAGTAAATGTAAGTAGTTACTACACAACTAAGCCTGTATGGATGTAGTGGGAACAGAAAATATACACAGAGCTGCTGAAACTTACAAGTTTATTCCAACTGCAGCAATAAGCAAGTTATCAATAATGTTATTGTTCATAGAAAAAAAAAAACAAAAGAACATTTTTCCCCTTTTACTGGTGCTGTGCATCCAGATTCCTATGGAACAGAGTGAAAAATGCCCAGAAACGGCCACGTATTTACACTTCATTTACAGTACGATAAAGAATATATCATCAGGTTTCAGAAACAGAAAATCCTTTTTTTTTTTGTTGCTGATTGTTTTGGTGCTTTCTTACGATACCATGAAAAACTACGACGGAATATTAGGGCCACACTCAGAAAGTAGAATTAAAATATGAGAAGTTTAAATAAAACGAGATTAAATAAAAAAACACACATGAAGTTGTAGTATTACAAGAATAAAGTTGAAATATTACAATAAAGTCATAATACTGAGAACAAATTCAACTCTTTTCTCTAAATATTACAGCTTTTAGACTCGAAGTACGTTGGGATTATTCTTGAAATTTGTTATTTTCACATTTTTACGACTTTGTTCTCAAAATATGACTGTTTATATTGTGTATTACGATTCGTAATGTTATAACTTTTTCATAGGATTCTTACTGTAGAACTTTTTTCTTGTAGTTTATTTTAGTAAAATGACTTTTTTTCATATTATTAGAACTTTATTCTTAAAATGTGACCTGTTTTATTCTCATTATTCCTGCTTTAATCTGGTAATTTTATTTTACTTATGGCCCTCCTACTCCATCGTAAAAACCACGGCGTCTGCAGAAAACACGCCAACATTTCAGTAACCAGGCTTCCATGAAGTTCTACATCAACATAAATGAAGCTGTGGAAGTGAAATCGGAGCAGTCGTTTGTTGCTACGGCTCGGTTTTCTCCAGCGCCGTTCCTGTGACCAGCAGCAGGTTGCAGGCCATGAACTGGACGTTCAGGACGTTGCTGGTGTTTCCCACGTACTGACCCACCAGCTCGCCGGACGAGCCATCGGCAGCCGGCGCCCCGCCGTGCGTGCTGCGGATGTCCCAGACGCGGACGGAGTTGTCTATGGAGGAAGACGCCACCAGGCTGCTGTCCGGGCTGAAGGACAGGCTGGTGATGCTGTCCGCGTGGCCGCGCAGCTCTTTGAACAGCGTCCCCGCCGCCAGGTCCCACAGCTTCACCCGCTGGTCCTCGCCGGCCGACGCCAGGTACTTCCCGTTCGGCGAAAAGGCGAGCGCCAGCACAGCGCCGCGGTGGCCCGTGAAGAGCCGCACCGACTGGCCCTGCTGGGTGCTCCACAGCCGCACCGTTTTGTCCGTGGAGCCGGTGGCCAGGTAGTTGGAGTTGGGGTGGAACTTGACACAGTCGACGTCGGACAGGTGGCCGACATAGAGCCGCAGCGGGTAGGAGCGCGAGAAGGTCCAGAGGCGGGCGGTGCGGTCGTGGGAGCCGCTGGCGAAGTAGAGGCTGCAGGGGCTGATGTCCAGGTCCCACACCGGGTAGCCGTGGCCCTGGTACAGCACCGTGTTGGTGAAGCTGCCCAGGTCCCAGTAGCGGATGGTCGAGTCCTCGGAGCAGGACAGCAGGCCGGAGCTGTCGGTCAGGAAGGCAGTGCGATAGACGGGACCGCTGTGGCCACGCAGCATCTTCACCTCGCTGCCGCAGCCGTCCTCCTCGTCCACCTGGAGGACGACAAAAAAGATCAGGACACGTCTACTTTTGAATTTCAAAGTTAAAAATTTGCCAGAAAAAAACTCAAAAACTGAGATTAATCTGATAACTTTTCTAAAGGAAAAAAAAAAAAACAGAGAAATTTGTTTAGTTTCAAAAGTTTAAAATTTGCAAGAAAAAACTCTGAAATTTTGAGTTTGATCTTAGAAATGTTCATGAAAAAACCAGGACATTTCTGAACTCAAAAAATCAAAAATATGTGAGAAAGATTTTCTAGAAATATCTTGGAAAAGTCTGAGTTTTAAATGTGGAAAATTTGTGTCTTTTGAGAATTTTTAATCTCAAAATTTCCTGGAAAAAGGGTTCTGAGTTTATTTCAGTTAATGAAAATGTTCTCTCACTTTCAGTTTTAGTTGACTATCGTAATGTTGATCTGAACTCTTAAAGTAAAGGCCACTAGTTTTGTCGGCTCACCTCCTCCTCTTGCACGTCGCACGCCAGGTGGATGTACGACACGTCGGCCTGGTGCGGTTTGGCCTTCAGCTTCCTGGCCCGGAGGCTCCACAGCTTCACGGCGGAGCTGTCGAACCCGGCCGCCAGCAGCCGGCTGTCCGGCGAAACCTCTGCCGCGTTCAGCATCTGATCCGTGTGGTGGAAGGCGTAGAAGCAGATGGTGGTGAGCGACGGCGGGCCTTCACGGACTTTCTTGATGCAGTCCTGCAGCGCCAGAAGCGCCACTTCGTTCTGCGGGATCCCGGCGGGAACCTCCACCGCCTCGGTGCCGCCCTCGCCTCCGCCTCCGCCCGCCCAGGAGCCGGCGTTGGCGGCCGCCATGGAGCCAGCGGCGGCTCCGTACAGCTGGTACTCGGTTCGCCTGGAAGCGGTGACCTCCACCTGCAGGTGTGTGCTGAGCGCCCTGCAGATGGCACTGTTGTCGTCGCTCTGCAGGTAGCGCAGCAGGTAGCTGTGCGCCGGCTCCGTCAGGTGAACCACATACTTATGCTCCAGGAAAGACCTCAGCTTGGGATTGGCGGCGACGTCCTGCGCCGTGACAACGTGGCGGAGCTGCTCCACCACCGACCGCTGCTCCCCGTCGTGAAGAAAGGCGTCGTGAAAACGGACGTAGAAGCTGTCTACTGCCCCCTTCAGACTGCAGTGCACCATGTCAAGGTGGAGATAAACGAAGAGCGGGTAGAGGAGGCTTCTGACCTCCTGGGCATATGAGATTTCTGTTTCTGTTAGTGGAAAAATAGGAAATAATCTCAACATTCAGGATCATAAAAGGCCTTAAAAGTTCCCATTTAGTGCTGCAACTATATTTAAGTAATCAATTATTTTATACAGGGTTGTTTGTTTGGCACCAAATTTGATTTTTTTTTTTAAAGTCAGGGGTGGGGTGTGGTTGCTTTACTAACCTCTTTTTACTGTCACAAAGGTCTAAATCTAAACTCTATGGAGGTAGATATGTGCCAATATCCTCCTTCACCAGCTCTGTTTACACCAGAGCTGCTTCTTCTACTGGGTTGAACAGGAATATGAACATTGCTGGCATCTAGTGTCTAAAGGCTGGTTTTGCAGTCAAGCAAGAATAAAGACTATTTGAGCAGTACTGATGTAGAGGATGTTACCTGAGAGGAAGCAGCGGAGCCTGGAGAACTGGACCTCATACTGCTGCGGGTCGGGCTGGCAGGGAGCAGCAGAGACAATGTTGGCATAGCCCGACTCCGTCTGCACTGCTCACAGCGAGGAGGAGAAGAAGAGGAAATCACTTTGGTTACATGATGATTGTATTTTAAATAACGGCCAAAGAAAGAATGAGCTCACCAGTCAGACCAGCAGCCAGCTCTTCTGTGGACTGGAAGAGTTTGGCTCCTTTCAGGGAGCCGTCAGTATCCACATACTGTCTCCTCTTCAGGTACTGAGCCACAGCGTACTGGATCTGCTCGGCCCGGACCCGTTTCATGACCTGACAGGAACGAAAACATCAACGCTCAGGCCTCCAAATCCAAGTAGGGAATCCATCATTCTTTGTTACTAATTTATGAGGAGTGTGATCTAAAACAAGCTGGAATGACAGAGTATGGCAGGGCGGTATGGATTAAAAATAAACTATTTTTCCATCCAGATCCCATTTTAAATCTTTTTTTTTCCTAAAAAAAGAAATTACAAATGACGAGAAAAATTTTCAAAAAGTGGATTTTATTTCAATCATCCCTTCTATGAGTTGTACGATGAAGAATTATGGCTGGGCTAGGAGAATTTGTGTTCAATTACAACAATATCGTCATTATATTACCAGTATAAAGACGCAATTTTACCAGAATAACATCTAAAAATTATGAGAAAAAAAAAATTGTTTTATAGAAAAAAAGCTTTGACAATTATTTCTATCTGTTATGATGGAGTTCTCCTAAAATTACAACTTTATTCTTCTAATATTAAGACTTTATTCTTATTATTTCAACTTTGTCATGTGACATTATTCTCATTTTACTGTCTGTATTTTTTTTTTACTTTATGACTTTATTTTTGTGGAAAAAAATAATAATCTTAGCCTATCCTTTATATTTTGTAAAATAAAATTAATTGTATAGAATCCACATTTTCCAAATTTTTTTTTTTTTTTTTCAAAAAACAAAAAATTTGAATAATCGATAAGATTGAGGACAAGATTTGAAAAAGCACTGTATCTCATGAAATAAAAACATTTTAAAATGGCCCAAAGAGATCATATAAAACTGTGTTTCATGGTTGGAAAGCGTAAATGTCTGCTGGCCTCTGTGCATTGTTGGAAACAGGAGATTTACATTTATTACTGAAGGAATTTGTAATAAAAACAAACATGTAGCACAAAAATCTTTGAAAAAATAAAGCAGTGAAGGAGACTGGCAGGATGAGGAAAGTTTACTGTACACAAGACATCTGAGACTGTGATATGTTTCACCTTTCTTATGGTGGTGGCATGACCTCTGACCTTAACTGAGGCAAGTGAGGACTAAAGTTAAGTTCAGACTGTTTAGTGTTTTCCCCATTTGTGGATAAAGTCTCTGAGAAATGACTTTGTAACTCTTTGCACACTGATCTAATTTGTTCCTGAATGTTTAGCTTTTGATGATCTTTTAAACGTAGTTCAGTTTGGTAGGAAAGTCCCATTTATGAACACCTTATTATAAAACTTTAATTATGTGTTGATTTTGGATTTTTATTGGAAGAATTTGACAAGATAAATGTGTGTTTTGTCTGATAACGCATGTCTTATACTAAAAAACTGCTTTCACTTAAAAATACAAACCTGATTAAATTTAAGTCAGTTTTTAGTTTCCTAAAAACTCCTCCAATTTAGAAACTAGAATACTTAAACTATTCAAATCGGGACTAAATATTCTACACTAATGGCAAAATACTTAAAACCCAGTTTGTGATGTGCAAAACCGTTATTTTGCCTTTTATTTTACTTTGAAAAATCGAAAAGTCTTGATACTGCTGAGACGCGACGCTGTCCGATCGTTTGATGGAGCTAACCGGCTAATTTAGCTCCGTTAGCAGCGGGGCTAACGGAAAAGGCTTTTCATGGGAATATGTTTCATTCTGAGTCATTGCAGGCAGCAAAACATTTACTCACTGCATTTTGTCGTGTTATCCTCAGCCGTCAGATCATATATGTAAGGCGGTCTAGTTTAATCCAGACTCTAACTGAACGAATATTTCTACTGTTCATTGCCGCGCCATCATGGATTATCTTCTTTTAAACTAGGTGACAGTTAGCGAACTCGCGTAATAGCGCATTACTGCCACCTACAGTCTGGACTGTTAAACAGCGCATTATCTCCAAAAGTTTATAAACGGGACATATATTCTACTTTTCAGCACTTTTCAGTCGCTGAAAATTCGTATTGAATGAATTATTATAAATTAGCTTTTAAACAAACTTTTAAACAGAAATAAACACTTGAGATACTGTGTCTAACTTCCAGCTGTAGTTTTAAATTGAATTACTCAGTTAAGTTAATTTTTTGATTATATTTGAAACGTGTAATGACGCAAAGAGCACGAATTCATTTATTTAAAAAAAACACGTATTGCAACAACATTTTAATGGTATTCTAGTTTGATTCTTTGTCAACATTCTCTGTTGCGAGAAATCAACTCCTTCCACGGCCACTAGAGGGCCGTGGAAGGATGCATATGATGATTTGAGTTCTGTTCTGGTCACGTGGTTGTTGAGTGATGACGTTCAATCATCGCGACTGAACCGCGCGTTGTTTGGAGAGTGCTGTGTTGAGTAGCAGCTAAATTGATCATTTCCACCGTTTGGTGTGGATTTATTCGGTGTGCTGTTTTGTGTGTTGATAATCGGAGCTCTTTATAAACTATTGAACAGTTCGGAGTCCAGGCGCAGGCATGTTTAGCCCCCGCACCGCCCCGGGCTCTGGCCGCAGGCAGCAGAGCAGAGCTACCGGGAGAAAGAGCGTCTCTGGGTCGGGTGGTGGGCTTATGTTTTCCCCGCGCAGGACGCCTATGACTGCGAGGTAAGTGGACGCACACTGAACACAGGCTTTGTTGTAGTTTTATATTTCCTCTTTAAAGTAAAAAAAAAACAACAACACACTTATATGTCTTTGTTCCCAACGGAAATCGAGTAAACAAAAAGCACATGCAATCATATAGAGTTGCCTGCTTTTAAAACACTATAAAAGCCTTTTTTTTTTTTGCTGGAATTTTGGCATTTATGCATATTAAAGTTTACCGTATAAAATCATTGGCTTTTGCAGCCATTCTAGAATACTAATGCAGAGGACTAACAAGAAGGCCGTTCACGATAACATTTTTTTTTCTGGACGATAAATTGTTCCAGACGTTATTGCGATAAATGATAAAATTGTTGTTTTGAGACCATTTTCAAGTAATATAATAGTAATGATGTAATAATGCAAAAACACATTCTCAAAGGTTAATAAACTTTAAATTCAAATGAACATTTAACTCTGGAACTGGTAGGCAATTTAAATTGTCCTTTAAAAAATGAGCCAATTGAGACCAAAACACCAGACTGAAGACTTTTGTCACCCAGATTTTGGTAGAATGAGAGAAAAGTGAAAAACAACAAATCATGCAAATGGAAATTATTGAGTTAGTTTTGATTTATCATATTATAAATTGAGTTATTGCTTTTTTTTAAAAATTTCCTTTATTTAACCAGGTAAACCCCATTGAGATCCAGATCTCATTTTCAAGGGGGACCTGGGAAATTTATTATTCATTATTAGTAGCCCTGTGGCTTATTGCTACAGGGCTACTAATAATAAATCTCTAAAAAAATGATCTGGTGGATCTTGCTTATGAAATTGGTTAAATTTGTGCAGCTACATTGAAATGTGTTAACATCTGCTGATCGTGTTAAATTAAATATTTGTGAACTCTCACCAAAAGAACCTGTTTGGGATACACACACAAAGTCGGGAGTTTTTTTTTCTGTAGCTGCATGGATCCCTTATCCTTGGTATAAAACCAATGTGTTGACTCTGCCTATAGATTTTTGTAATTCGGAACTTCTTCATTATTGATTGTCTTACAAGTTCTCTGCATTGTCCACAGTATACAAATAAACCTGACAAGAGTGATTTCATCTAACAGTGCTTGGAAATTAATTTTTTCCACAAGAGCAAAGGAATATGCAAGAGATCTCAAACTTTGGTGCTGCATTTTAGTTAAAAATGGCGGTCCAGCTCAGTCAACACTTTTCCTTCTGTCCTCTGCAAATGGTTAAAATCCACATTTTATCATAAACTAACACTTTATGTTATTATTTTGCTGATTATGCTAAAAATCCAGTCCTGATGTGTGTAATCTCTCCTCGTCAGGTCGACACCCACTCGAGTGCAGAACCACACCGTCACTGAGACAGTATACTACGACGTTCAGACGTTTGGTTCATCGCTGCCTGTCAAAGTGATGGAGGCTCTCACCATGGCTGAAGGTGAGAAAAGCCTCATCTCTGATTGGAGGGAAAGAAACAGGAATGCTCTATCTATAGTTAAAGCCAGAAGTTTACATACACCTTGTTTTTTTTCTCACCGTCTGTAGTGAAATTAGACCAAACTTTTTTTTATGTCAGCTAGAATTACTAAAATTATTTGTATTTGTTAAATGTCACAATAATGCCAGAATATGTCAGATATTTATGCATTAACATTTCTAAATGTTAATTAGAGATATTTAAGATTACTTGCTAATTACTTTAACGTGTCACTTAGCGATTTCTACTTTGAACTATTTTTAATTTCTCTCTCAGAAATGTTTTTAAGTTTTGTATTAGTTCACCAAATAAATGTACAAAACATTGATGCATTTACATGCTGAAATAAATACACATTTTCAGTTTGGTGTGCTAATAAACAGGGGAAATATTAAAGTTTTATTTTTCTCCATGCTTGATCTGCACCACTATTGTTTTCTAAATTGTTTCTGGTTCTTCTAGCTGAGGACCCGATCTCAGTAAAGGTGAACGAGAGTGGCTGGGCCTGGATGGTTTGTGGAGAGAGGCTAATAATCTGGAAGATCTGCCAGACTGCTGTAGCTAAGGTACGATAAACCAGATCAGTAGGGCAGGGCAATAAATCAATTTTATTGATAATTTGTATTTTTGGTTTCAGGGCAGCTCTGTGAATATTATATCCAGGTTAAGATATATATATATTTTTGTTAATGAGAATATTAGAAGAATAAAGTAGTAATTTAATGATAACTCCTGCATGAAAAATACCAAAAAAATTAAATTGATGAATGTTGAGCATCTTGTGAAGTTATACTTTATATTGATACTTTATAGAAATACTTAATCTTTTAGCACATTAGCATCACATTATTATTAGTAGCAGAATTTTGAAACTATTGCAAACAACTGTGAAAAAAGATCTACACAAACTGAGCTGCTAATCCGATAAAGCTTTTTTCCTCAATAAAACAAGTTTTGTTTTTGTAATTTTGAGACTTTTTTTACTGGTAAAATTGGATCTTTATTCTGCTAATATTTTGATTATAATCTTGTAGCCTGGCTCTAATACTCCACTGTAGTGGTTGAAATAAAGTCCATTTTTTAAAAATATTTTCTTTTTTAGAAAAAAGCTGGAATTTTCTTTTTTTATATAAAATTGGATCTTGTATTGAAAATATTTTTTTTGTAATTTTGTATTCAGAAACAAAAGCTAGCAAAAAAACGATAAAAATCAGATCTAGGATGAAAGAATATGAGCTTTTATTTTGAAGCCATTTCATACAGCCCTACAAATCTGCATAAAATATGATCTGTTGAAAATGAATACTTTATAAATAGTTTCTGATGTAGAATAAATGAAGTCTTTTTTTTAGTTTGAATGCAAATAAAACGTGTGTTTTGCTGCAGCTGTCTGTTTGCAAAGAACTGCAGCTGCCCAGCAGTGAGTTCACCTACACGGCCGACCTGGTAGCTCTGACGTCGGCCGCTCCTCTCAGGACGGCCAGCGTTCAGTCCGTCTCCGTCCTCACCGTGGCTGCAGAAGGAACGGCTCGCTTCTGGCCGAGTCTGGCACATGAGGGGACCTACACAGAGTCGGACGTGAACCTGGGAGATCTCTGCAACTTCGTTGTTGCACTCAGAGTTAGTAAAAATCTGAAAGAGTTTGACATTTTTGTATTTATCTTGACAGAAATATTGTTTTTAACCCTTGTGATGGTTTCTATCCTCCTGCTGCTGTTTTAATTTTTTCCTCTTTTCTCTCTCTAAGGGTCGAAGCTTCGTTTTATCGTCTGTGAAGAATCAGCTGCTGAGAGCGAGCGCGGACTCTTCAGGGAAGCTGCAGTACCGAGCCCTGCAGCAGGGTCAGGGAGTTCTGTCCGGGATCGGGCGCCGTGTGTCCAGTCTGTTCGGTATCCTGTCCCCTCCAGCTACCGACGAGGTGAGTTATATTCTTCTAACAGCTGGCAATTCCAGCTCAATGGAGAACAACAAGATATTTTACACCCCAAAGAAAAGAACATTAGATGAGCTGGATTCTTTATGTTTTAGACATTTTTGATGTTCCAGTTTATTCTAAACTTTTTATTATAGTTTTCTTTATTTTATTTTTTATTTAAATGTGTACAAACCTCAACATATAAAAGAAAGGTAGCAAGATAAATTAGTAGGATGAATGACGACGTAGGCCTGTCGCAATAAGTAACAAATCAATTAAATTAAAACAAACTCAATCATTTCTATTTGCATGATTTATTGTTTTTCTCTTTCTACCACAACCTGGATGACAAAAATCTTCAATCTGGTGTTTTGGTCTCAACTAGACATTTTATTGAAGATCACTTTTAAATAATTCATTTTATTTTTTGTTTCTGTTGTTTTATTTATTTTGTATATTTAAAATGTCTTCTAGTTCCTGTATTAAATGTTCATTAGAATTTAAAGTTTGTTGATCCTTGAGGAAATCTTATTATGCCATTAACATTATATCACTTGAAAATGATCTCATAACTACAATATTATCGTTTATCACAATAACGTCTGGGAAAATGTATTGTCCAGCAAAATTTGTTATAGTGACAGGCCTACACACACACACACACACACACACACACACACACACACACACACACGTTTGTGTTGCTATCTTTGTGGGGACTTTCCATTGACTTCCATTCATTTCTACAGCCTAAACCTTACCTTTACCCTTTTCCTAAGCCTAACCATCACATACCTAACCCTAACCAAAACTCAATTCATACCTTAGTCCTAACTCTGACCCCTGACCCAAAAACAGGGCTTCCCCTGGTGGGGACCAGGCTCCGGTCCCCACAAGGAGCAATTGGTCCCCACAATGTAGTATATGTCAGGAAAATCGTCTCCACAAGGTATTACAAACAAACGCACACACACACACACACACACACACACACACACACACACACACACACACACACACACACACAAAAAAACAGATTTCAGCAAAAATTCTGAATTGAGCATCAATACCTGCTGTGTCAACAAAGTCTAAAGTAAAGTTTCAAAAAGTAAAGTTTCAAAATGTTGTTGCAAATGCAGACAAATACTCTGGGTCTGGAAAAACCTTGAAAACTCCCAAAAACCTGTCCAGCATCAGTAGTTGACCTGATCATCCTCTACATGTCTCTGCAGCTCCACAGCGTCCTGTGGGTGGAGGGAACCAGCTGCTTGTACTCGCTGACCAGTTCCACTGTGAGCAAATGGGAAGTGGACGACAGCACAGAGCACCAGATCTTCAGCTGGGACACCAGGAAAGCTCTGACTGAGAGCATCGTGGATTCGATCTGGGTCAGTAAGAAGGCAGCATGTGTCACAGTGAGATGGCTGAAAGCAGATTCAAACTACTGCTGGGGTCAGGAATCCAACTGGGACCGTAGAAACTACGGCTGTCTTTTGTATTCTTTTCTAAAAAGAAAAGACAATAAATATATTTAAAAAATTGGCTTTAATTTTAGTCAACCCATCTGTGAGTTGTAGGATGGAGTATTACAACTCACAATTGAGAAAACCAGAAACAACCATTACATTTTGACAAGTTTCAAATATGTTGGCCAGTGTTTCATTTGTTATGGTTCAGAATAAACTCTGAACAGATGGTTTTTAGTCTTGATTTAAAGGAACTCAGTGTTTCAGCCGTTTTTCAGTTTTCTGAAAGTTTGTTCCAGATTTGTGGTCCGTGGCAGCTGAATATAATCATAATATTAGCAGAATAAAGATGCAGTTTTACCAGAAGAAGTCTTAAAATTAAGAGAGAAGTTGTTTTAAATAAAATAATTGTAGATTTATCAAGATCTGACATGACCAGATCAGTTTTTTTGTTTTTTTGTTTTTCAAAATAGACTTAGTTGTTGCTCAATAATTTCAAAGTCCTGCTACCGATAATAATGTGATTGCAGAGGTGTCAAACGATTAAGTATTTCTTTATCTTAGTTTAACTTCAGGAGATTCTCAATATTATGCATTTTGGTTATTTCCCATGTCCAGAGTTATTGTAATATTTCTTCTTCATTCTTCTTTTATAAATTTATTCTAATCATTTCAAAAAATAAAATCCTAGCCTAGCCCTAATATTCAAAGTCTAAATAGATAGAAATTGTAAATCAAGATGGCGGCTGACATCTCTCTGAAATATGGAAACTCAAAGACTGAACTGGTGAAAAATAATCTCGATTTTCTCAAAATTTAATTTTCAAAGGCCAAAAATTTAATTAATAATATAGATTTATCGCCCAGCCTTACTCAAAACTAAGGCTTTAATAAAACTGCTAAATACTTCTGTTATAGGAATCTGCATAATTACAGCAAACATTGATTTTCCAGAAAATGAGACTGAACTTTTTTCTCCAGGGGTCAGAGAGCAACTATGAGGAGCTGAAGGAGGGAGCGAACGTCACATACCTGGATATGAAGTCGGGCCAGTGAGTGGTTTTGTCTTTCCGTCTGAAAGTGAATGAAAAATGTCACACTGATGATAAGAAATCATTTCAGTCCAACTTTATTGTGATTTATGTTGATTAAACTGCAGCTAAAGAGCAAAACCAGAGCAGTACACACTGACACAATCACCTTAATGCAAGAGTTTCTTGCAAACTAGATGATAAGAGAGGAAATATGAAGGGAAAGAATAAATAAGTGTTAACCTGGTTATTATAAAGACAAGAAAGCATGTTGTGTGATTCAGAAATACAGCATTAATATGTTTCTTAGAGCATTAATGTCTGTTTCCTATTCAGTGAATACTGAATTTAATCAGTTTTAAAAGCAGATTTTAGCAGATTCTTTTGTAAATATAATTTCCAAGCTTCTGCGACTCCCCCATTCAGCTCCTTCAGACTAGCCAGCAGCAATTAGCAAACACCTTTTGAAGCTGAGCATCAGCTAAGCTCATTGCACAAGCTGCTTCTCATTGAAACAGATAAAAATGTTGTTAAAGGGTTAATAGAGGAGCCATGTTGTGATGCCTTCCTGTAGTTTCAGAAAGAGCAGGAGTAATTTGATCTCTGTGCCCACCGTATGATGTCTAAATCCCAGACTCTGTTGTGTGTGCCTCCAGACTCGGCCTGGTGGTTTTGGCTGCAGCCTGGCATCCATCAGATTCGCCCTGCCTGGCTTATTTCTGCCTGATCACCCTGCAGGAGACCGGAGACACAATCTCCGACCAGTTCACCGTGGAAGTGACCAAGTACAGCTGTCCATTCCAGGTCAGTGCCCATCCAGCTCCGGCATGCTTCAAAAACTTAGTTTTTATATTCAGGGAAAATCAATTTTAAAATGATAATCTTCCACTCTGATGTTAATATTCTGAGACTTTTATAGTAATAAAAGAGAAAAGCCTAAAAAAAGATGGAAAACATTACAAGCAGATACAAATGTATCATAAAATATCTAAAAATACACATTTCTCAACCTTATTCACTGCAAAATCACCAAATCTCATTCTTGTGAAAATATCTTATTACATTTAATTAATAAGACAAATAAGACAAGACAAAACTAACTTAAAAGTATCTTTGCATCAAGATATAAGAGCTTGTTTTAAGTTAAAAAATTCTTTAATATTTGTGAAAAAGTACTAGTTCAACTGGCAAATAAATTTACTTATAACAAGACAATTTCCCCATGTTATAAGTGAAATAATCTGCCAATTGAACAGATAATTTTTCATCAATATCAAGGAATTATTTACTTAAAACTAGCTTCTATATCTTGCTGATAAGTTTTATTATACGTATTTGAATGTGTTTTTGACACTTTGTTAAAATAGTACCCATTTATGTATAAATTTATCTAACTTTTGCTTGTTACTTTATTTATTATACTTTGTAGATTGCAAGACCTTGAAACCAATATTGTCAATGTCTGGTTGTTTTTTATTTTTATTGTGGATTTGTGATATTTATCACTGTGTTAAAAGACCTTCTCTGTAATGTTATTTGTTTGAAATAAAGTCAGTTGGTGGAATCAGCTAGCTCACTCTTTGGTTACCTAGCAACGAGTAACTTGCTCACTCTTTGGTTACTTAGCAACAAGTAACTGGCACAGCAGAAGTTTCAGGTTTGGCCACTGTGACTCATAACTGCCTAAAAAAAACAAGGATGTGGAGTGAAAACTGTGGATAAAACAGGAAAGATCACACCACCAGTTTAGCGATATTCAGGTATTTAAAACAAGATACTAATTAATAATTATCTAAAGACTGATATGAAATGCTTGTATTGTGATTAGTTTCTCAACCTTATTGCCCAGCCTGGGTTTTATTCTCTCTGGATGAGCTCTTTATAACGGGGTAAAACACATTTTGAAATAATAGTTTACGTTTAAAGGCGTTCCGTTTATTCTTAACTCCATTTTTGGTTCCATCAGAGCGAGGACGAGCTGCAGGCCACACGCTTTGTGCTGCCCGATCCACCTGGTACCACCGCCGTCCTGTACAACAAGGAGATGGTGTCGGCCTGCTCAACGGGCACCAGCAGGGCAGCGCTACCAGATGAGAAAATTAGCTTCAATTCACCAGGTAACACTCATTTCTTTCCCCTCTTATATAAACTTATTAAAAAAAAATCATCCAGCTGAAAAATGTTAAATTTTAGAAGGAAAGAATATTGATGATATTTTTGCTTTGTTTTGGGTTTTATGACATTATTAGAAGACAGACTAATGAGAGCTTATTAAAATATTAAATTATCTACTCTGCAGAGTATTATATAAAATATTTATTTTTTTAACATTTCTTTGTAATTATCACTCCCATTAGCATACAGACAGAAGTACAGATATAAATGTTCAGATAAAGCGAAGTTGTTAAAAACATACTTGTTTTGATCACGATTTGAGTTTGTGTTGTTTCTCACCTCCAACAAGGTAACATAAAAGAGACTTACAGGGGAACTGGTATGGAAAATTTGCGGTTAGCATGTTTTTGTTTTTCTATTTGGGTTTTTGTTGCTTCTAAAAATAAACGCCCAAGTCCTTAAGAAAATGCACCTAGACATTTTCTGGACATATGTTAACGTTTTTTGTGGAAAATGAGCCATTTGAAAAAACTCCTTATTATTAAGTCACATTCAACATGCACTGCACAGTTACCTAGCAACCCCAGCCAAGCCAAACCCGTTGCCTAGCAACCTAAGCTGAGCTCCAGCTCATTTTGGTCCAGCTCTTTTGGTCAGCCGGTTTTAGCGTTGTATGAGCCATACAATGGCCACTGGAAAAGACAAGTGATGTGACAAGTGTAGGGAAAGGCATCACTGTGGGGTTTAAGTGTAAGCAAACAAATGTGTGTGTCTGTTCAGGTGATGGCATACGTGGAGGAGGCTGCTGCTCCAACCTGCCGGTGTTTTTCTCCCAGAACAGTGGATTGGTAGCTGTGGTGGCCAGAGAGAGCGCCTCCATCCTACCAGAGACCATGGAGGACTCACTGTGCTCCTCGCTGGCTGCAGCGCCCGAGGTAAAACGACCAAAACGCAATCCGATGATCGATACCTCTGAAGGTTTACACCAAGGAAGGGCGCGTCTAATTCAGTTGCAGCATGCTACTTTATTCTTCTGGAGGTTTTGTACTTGGCTTAAAGCCGTAGTATGTAACTATGTAACTTTTATAAAAATATTTTTTTACTAGTTTAAAACTATCACCATGACATGATAGTATAACATAACCACCACAACAACAAATTTTGCTGGACGATAAATTGTCCCAAAAGTTATTGCGATAAACGATAATATTGTTGTTTTGAGACCATATTCAAATATAATGGTAATAATGGCTTAACAATGGAAGGACACATTGTCAAAGATCAATAAACTTTAAATTCTAATAAACATTTAACACTGGAACTGGAAGACATTTTAAATATCCAAAATAAACAAAACAACAGAAACGACAAATAACATGACTTATGTAGTACCTGTAAACAAAATTGTCCTTCAAAATAAGCAGCTAGTTGAGACCAAACCACCAGACTGAAGACTTTTATTATCTAGTTTTTGGTAGAAAAGAGAAAAACAATTAATTATGCAAATGGAAATAATTGAGTCAGTTTTAATTTAATCATTTGATTAATTGATTTCTTTCTTATTATGACAGGACTGAACATGAGATAAATAATCTGTGAAAAGATTTATCTCCTCTGCCTTTTCCCTGTCTTATTTTAGGTCAGCTGGAATTACCAAAATTATTTCTACTTGCTAAAATTCACAATAATGAAAGAAATAATAATTCCGATTTATTTATGCACAAATATGTTCAGGTTCTGTGAGCCACCAAACAAACCTTCTAAGTCACAGTTTGAGATGTGAAACACTGATTAGAAGCAGTTAAACCTGAAGCAAAGAATTTGCATTGAATCATTTAATCACTTTCTTGATATTTTTTGTTTTTCCAGATTTCTGCCATGGAAACACCAACCAGATCAGAGCCCATTGCTCAGGAAGACAAAACCAAACTGCTGAAGGCTGCTTTCCTCCAGTTCTGCCGGTATGTCGCTACAAAACAACCATTTCTTACCTTTTCATGCATCTAGTATAGACTGACAAAATGAAACTTCACTTGTGACAAATTAGTTCTTGCAATATTGTGACATTTAGCAAATAAGAAATAATTTTGATCATTTTAACTGATTTAACTTCAGACAGTGAGGACAACGGTGAACTTTTCTTTATTTTGTGCATCCAATTAATTGAATTTTAAAAAATTATACATTCTGAATATTTTGTCATTTAAACACAGAAGTTTATTTTATACAAATATTTTAAATTGACCAAACCCTTGTTAGTATTCTCCAGCTAATTTCTTTAGATTTTGGTATTCACTGCAGTAATCAACATCAACATGGACCTGCTTTAAAATAAAAAAAAACTGCAGTTATAATTGAGTATTACTGTGATTCCTGTGTTTTCCTTCTTGCTCAGTAACGACCTGGTTGGCGCTCAGACGGTCACAGACGACCTGTTTCCTGCCGACGCTGATGGAGAGGAAGGAGCTGAGCTGGACGGCGTTGTGGTTCAGATCAACCTGGAACTGGTGGACGATTACCCGGCGTCAGACCCTCGCTGGGCCGAGTCTGTCCTCGGCGGTGAGGCGTGCTTTACATCTTAAAAACTTCATACGGTCCTAATTATTAAACAAGCGCTACACATTACATTTAGTGAAACACCATCACCAAATTCATTCAGCAACTACATCAAATATGTTGATCAGTGTTGCATGTACTGCTAATCAAAGGCAGCTCTAATCAGCTGGGTTTTTAGCCTTGATTTAAAGATACTCCGTGTTTCAGCAGTTTTGCAGTTTTCTGGAAGTTTGTTCCAGATTAGAGGAGGATAAAAAGTGAGTTGTGCTTCTCCATGTTTGGGTCTGATTCTGGGGAATCAAAACTTTTGTCGATATTTCGTTAATGTCAAAAACACACAATTTCTCAATTGCAGTGTTTCCATCAAATAAGAAACGCAAGAAAAATCACAAGTGAATTAGTTTGTTTGTGCAATAAGTCATTAAGAAACATCCAGTGCCATCATCCTCCAACTACTTCCTGTTGCCTTTTTTGTCATTTCCTCCAGTAGTAACTTCCAGCTGATTATCACAACTCGTGTAATACAAAAAAAAATTTTCTATTGTAGTTTTACGAAATACAGTAATTTCAATACAGCCCCAAAAAAATCACTAAAACTTTTTATCCAAAGTTTTTCTCAAAATTGCTGCATTTCCATGAAGTCAATTATATGGTCAATGGAAACATAGATGGAGTAGACCAGAACCAGAAGACCAGAATAGTCAGGAAGGTTTTTAATGCATTTATAAACTAACAAAAGCATTTTGTTTTAGCAGCAGTGTTCTGGATCAGCTGCAGCCGTTTGTTAGAATTTTTTTAGGCAGACCTGTGAAGACGCTGCTGCAGAAATCAGTCTGACTAAAGATAAACACATAGATGAGTTTCTCCAGATTTAGTTGGGACATTAGTCCTCTAATCGTAGAGACAGTCTTCAAGTGATAGAAGGCCGACTTTGTAACTGTCTTTATGTGACTCTGAAGGTTCAGGTCCTTCACCCAGATTTCAGGCCTGATCTTTGGTTTCCAGCTTTAATAACTGAAGCTTAAGATGGATCTTCTTTAGGTCCAAAGATAATAACTTGAGTTTCATTTTTTCTTTGGTTATTTCAGAGAGTGCCGGTTTTCCTCTCACGTCCCTCATCATCCTCCACCAGCTGGAGGACAAGATGAAGGCTCACTGTTGCTTCATGGACTTCCTGCTCCAGGTATCCTCACGCCGTTCCTCCTCTTCCATGTTGGGTTTCTTCACGTCTCACCTTTGACCTCCGGATCAGATGGGGCTACTGGACCGGCTCAGCCAGGTGACGGTGAGGTCGTCTCCCATGGCAACCCGCCTGCTGTTGTGCGAGCACGCTGAGAAGCTGCAGGCGGCCATGGTGCTGAAGAACCACCACAACAAACACGCCGAGCTGGTGAACCGGGCCATCAACGTCGCTCTGCAGCGGAGCAACACCGCCGTGCCGCCCAGCCTCACGGCGGCCGACGTCTTCTTCAGGGAGGTGTGTGTCTGAGGAGCTGCTGTTTGGCAGCCGGATGATGTGTAAATGATGTAGCGCAGGGGTGCCCAAAGTGAGGCCCGGGGGCCGTTTGTAGCCCTTGGACTGATTTTGTGTGGCGCCTGACTGCAATTCAAAAATGATTCAAATTTGTCCCGTAGATGCAGACGGAGAGTTTTAATTTGTAACCAGCGGAAAAATTGTTACCAACATCATTTTCTTTTTACACAGAAACATGTAAAGTACGACACAAAGTATTTGTGTTTTTATAACCAAGTTTTAAGAAAAGGTGAAACCAAGAGTTTTACTCAAAAAACAACTTTGCTACACCCAGAATTATCTTTTATTCTTTCCTAAATTTGGCTAAATAGAGCAAGCGTTTTGAAACAAAGAGACCCAAATCCTGTTATCATTACTGAAAATTTATTCAGTCAAGCCCAAAAGAAACTGAAAACTAAAAGTCTTTCTGTTAGTACAGCAAATATGCAAAATCTGCTACGGCGCACTAGCACTTTTGTTGAAGAAAAAAAAATCTGTCAAGAAACGCAGAACTTTTGAGAGTAATCTCAGAAAGAAAATTTGGTAGAAAAAAAAATCTCATTTTCAGATCCATATCAGAAATTTTCTACAAAAACAAAATTTCCAAGTTTTCCAGAAAATTTCTGATTTTAGTCACTAAATTTCTGAGTTTTTGGGGAAAATGTTTTCCTTTTTTCCATCTGTAAAAATCCCTTTCAGGATTTGGACCTACAGTAAATATTGGGCCACTTTATTTGGTTGTTTTAGGTTGGTTTATTTTTTTGGCCCGTCCTTACTTTTGAGTCTACAGTTTTGGCCCACGGCTAAAAGATTGGACAGCCCTGATGTAGCGTTTTTCCGCAGGTGTCTCAGATCTCCTTGTTGTTCGACTGTCTGGTGGAGGAGGAGGAGCGGATCCTGAAGGAGAACCCGGTCGACTCGGAGCAGTGGGCTGACGTTGTGCTCACAGTTAACAACATACTCAAGGTAAACGTGTCACTAGTTCACAGCTGGGCCTGTCACAATGAGTAATAAATCCATTAATCACATGATAAATAAAAATGAAATCAATAATTTCCGTTTGCATGATTTATTGTTTTTCTCTTTTCTCTCTTTCTGGATGATTAAACTTCAGTCTGGTGCTTTGGTCTCAAAATATTCCTTTTTTTTTAAAGATCCATATCTCGTTTTATTTGTTGTTTCTCTTGTTTTGTTTATTTATTTTTGAATATTTAAAATGCCTTGAAGTTCTAGTGTTAAATATTCATTTGAATTTAGGGGTGAAATTTCGACCTCTTAGCTCGAACGCCATTACCGAAGGTCAAAGGTTAAAGCCCGCTCTGAGTTCCCATGCGCAGTTAAGCCTTTACCGCTTTACCTTTTTAAATCCTTTTTAAAAGTAGAGCAAATATATGAAAAGTGAACAAATTGAACAAATTCTAGACTAAATGGGAAATATTTATGGAGATTTTTTGCATAGCAAAAACTCCATAAATGGAGCTATTTTGTGTTCTTTGAGCCTGAAAATTTGCAGCTTGTAGCTAATATTTATGCCCAACATCATTGCACCATTGACACATTTGTTCTTTATGCAAAAATATAAATCAGAAAACTTGTGGTCTGTGTGCAGGACATGCTTCAGGCTGCAGGTCAGTACAGAGAGACGAAAGCCTCCATGTACAGAGCTTCAGAAAATGCAGCTGCAGAGCCGGAATATATTCCATGGACGGGTAAAATACCAGAGCGACGTATTGATTTAACGTTAAACAATAATTAAATATTGAACAGTTTCCCCCCCACCCCGTTCCCTCCAGCTTCAGGCGGTGTAGGAGGCGTTCGCACCGTCCTTTCTCACCAGCATGAAATCATCCTGCACTCCGTCTACCCTCACGCCGACTCAGAGTTGCGCAGCGCCCTCTGTGAGCAGCTGGTGGCACTGTTGGACATCCACCTGGGTGGCTATGTGGCCCAGCTGTCCTCCCTGCAGAAGCTGAGGGCCCAACAAGAGCGCTACGACGGCCTGGAGATGGAGTACAGCCAGCTGCGCTCAGAGCTGCTCAGCCCTCTGTGTGAGTGGAAGATGCTAAGCTTTGCTAATCTCTTACATCAGAGGCGCCCAAACTTTGTGCCTTCGAGTCGTTGAGTTGAAACAGGGCTGGACAATAAATCAATAACGATATCTATCGCAATAGATGTGGTCAGACAGAATATTTATTATTCAGCTAAACAAATGTTGGTGGAATCAGCTAACTCCTTCATTCTTTGGTTGCCTAGCAACTCGCTCATTCTGTGGTTGCCTAGCAACAACCTGCTGAGTAACTGCTGCAGCTTTAAGGTTCAGCCACTTTTAAGTGCCTAAAAACAACAATGTGGATGGAAAACTGTTGGTAAAACAGGAAAGGTCACCTGTTTGGCAGAGTTTCAGATATTTAAAACAATAAGAACACGTATCAGTAATTATTAACATCAACTGATATGAAACATTTATATTGTGATACATTTTTCAGCCCCAAGTTGAAAGCACTGTAAAATGTATTATTTTACATATTCAGTTTTTGGGTTCAATTGTTTTCTTATTTGATTGGAGAAGTAATATTTCTTTTTAAGAAAACTAGGGCAATGTTTGTCAAAATTAAGATTGATGGAAAAACTTTGCTACTAAATAAGAATGTATTTTTTTGTACTTAATATTTGGAGAAAAAAAAAAAGAAGTTCCCATAAAACATAAAAATGTTTCGTCTTCCCAAAATCCTTCAGAAGGCCACTAATGGGCCCCCGGGCCGCACTTTGGACACCTTACTTGGGTTTTATGTTGGAAAAGATTAAAGGCTAAAGAGACCATGAAATAATTATACATTTAGCTATCTGCATTGATTATTATAAACTTTTATTTTAATAATTTAAGTAAATATTTATTAAATTACTTCTCTATTAAACAAATTATTTAAGCATTTAATAAAACATTTATTTTATGGTACTTCTAATGCTTTGAGTATGCATTTAATTTTGTCCCTTTTGTTCCTCCATATGGATGATGTGTGTTGCAGTGGAGCTTGGTCAGTACCAGTGGGTCGCGGCGCTGGCAGAGAAGTACTGCGACTTCGACATCCTGGTCCAGATGTGTGAGCAAACCGACAACCAGAACCGCCTGCAGCATTACATGGCCAAGTTCGCTGACCAGGTACAGAACCGGTACAGAACCAGCAGATACCAAACCAGAGAGTCCTTTATTATTTAATATGGAACGGTTTGTAGTTGCGTTGAACAATAAAACACTCAGAAATGTCTTAATCCGTACATCATTGCCCACTTAATAATGTCTTCTTAAATTACCTTTCTAAGAGTATATTTGAACATGTATATATAATTTTTTTCTCTCTCTTTTGGAAATGAAAATGAACTCTGTCTGAAGAATGGCTCATTTCTGAAACAAACAACATCTAACGACAAACATTAAAAACCAAATCCTGCTCACGTGAACAAACTCTTCCTTTGTTTCGTTCTGTTTTTTTCTAGAACTTCTCTGACTTCCTGTTTCGTTGGTACATGGAGAAAGGGAAGCGGGGGAAGCTGCTGGCCCAACCCGCCGCGCAGCACCAGCAGCTGGCCAGCTTCCTGCAGTCTCACCAACACCTGAGCTGGCTGCACCACATCTGCATCAACGACTTCCAGAACGTATGCACACCAACACAAACCTGTTCAATCAACCAACTCTGTTTGATTTGAGCTAGGAACGGCGTTCATCTGGCTTTAAACGCATGTATAAACTTTGGTTTTCCAGTTTAAAAGAAGAAAATATTTTTTTTTTGCTAAATTTCAAGTCAAGTGAAAACGAGTTTGTAAATGAGTTTATTGTTTGGAAAAATGTGCTTACGTTCCTTCAATTAATAACCACATTAAGGTTTTGAAGCTGTTTTCAGTGTTAGGATTCCAATATATTGGAATCAGTTCCTTGTTGAACATCAAGTTGTGTGAAAATTTCTGAAACATTATCAAGTTGATCATGTGCATTAAAATATTTTGAGATGGTCACATTAAGTTCAGCTGTAGAAAAACCAAATATTCCAGACTTTATCAATCCAATCCGATTTATAACACATATTTAAAAAATAAAATGTTTACCTAAAGTGCTGTGCAGTGGGACAGAAATCAAGACACTAAATAACAATAAAATAAAAACATTAAAAGTAAATAAGACATACAGATGCCTTTTTTGTAAACTTATGGTTATACTTATGAAATTCATTAAAGTTAATAGCTATAAACCTCAATACGTTTTATAGTTTTACATTAGTGTCAATATTTCACTTCCTAATACTTTTCAGACATTATTTATAAAAGCCCATCTAGAGAAAAGTGCTTATGCTATAAGGACCTAAAAAGACAACAGATATTCTAAAACAGAAAACAGCAAATCAACGCACATTGTGTAAAATCCACTGCAAAGAAATTTATTTGTAAGAGAAACCTGAAACATCAATATGAGATGCTTCCCTGATTTTAATATTTTTGTGAGTGGCGTATATTTCACGTTATCTGTTGTTATAACTTGGCTCCCTGCAGGCCCACAGGACTCTCTACAGTCAAGCCAACAAAGAAACGCGATACTTTGTGAAGAGGAAGACTCTGCTGGCTCTCAGTAAGCTGACGGCGCTGGCCTCAGATCTGCCACAGGATGAGATCAGCAAACAAGTCGACGGTAAAAAAAATAAATCCACCCTCATCAGACGGTTTAAGACTCTGTTTAGTTTTGACATCTCTGCTGTTCTGTGTCATAATAAAATGCAGGGGAGATTGATGTGATGTTACTTTATGGTAACTTCTAAACTAATGTGAGCACAAATTAGATGGATCCTTAGTTGCAAGTTTTCAGATTCTTTGTTTATGTTTCAGTTTCTGGTAACAAGATAGATATTCAGTGTTGAATTGTTCATCTACCTTTCTGACTCTGTAAAGCATATTTACACAGTTATAAATATAAGTTTTATGCTTAAAACTTATGTTTGCTTGGAAAAGAAAAAGTGAAGATTTTTCATTTAACCACTTGAGCTTATTTTACACAGTAGTAGAAGTGCATTTAAAAACATCTCTTTCGTGTATACTTGATTGTTGCAAAAAATGCTTATTCAGCTCAAAAAAACTTCTAACATCAGCATATGAAAAGCTCTGCTCTTTCTGCTTATCAATACAGTATATGGCTAATTTGTTTTATTTTATTTGTATCTTTTTTTTGATGAGCTGATTAAATATTGGTTAGCAAAATGTGCTTAAAATTTTTTATTTATTTCTTACAGAATTGGAATCAGACCTGAAATGCAAAATGCATATATTTTTTGTACAGTTTTGACTTAATTACTGCTCTGAATAAGTTGTTTTTTCAGCCAATTACTTTTTTTGAGTCTGTATTCTCCAGTTAAAATCAATTACGAAATAAGTTGACGAATATATCAATAATTAACAGTTTCAGCCCTACTTTTACGGTTTATTTTTCTGTATTTCTAGAGACAAGCTGTAATAATAAAACACTGCAACCGTTTAAGCTGTAGCTGACAGCGCCATGTCTCTGCCTGACTCAGATATTGTGGAGCAGGAGCGCTTCCTGCTGCATCAGGAGACCCTGCCGAAGCGCCTCCTGGAGGAGAAAGAGCAGAACCCTGACACCATGCCTCTGCTCAGCGCTCACAACCTCATACAGGTGAAAATACAACACTGATCACACAGCTGTCATCCAGGATCAGGTTCCTACCAGCTTTAAGCTTTAAACAGAATAATCTGACCAGTTTCTGCCTCACTTTTTTTTTTATCAATTTGTTACACATATTGAATGTATACTTGATTTTGCTTCCACTTTTTTATGATTCACAAACAATTAATTGATTTACGACTAATGGTTTATTAGATTAAAATTAGTTCCAATCGATTGGCTATTTACGTCCGCTTATCCTTATTTCAGTGTTGTAATTTGACCGCCATCCCGCAGGGGGCGCCGCTGGTCATCCCGTTGGTACAGGAATTAAAATGGCGGCGGGGGCACATTATAACGGGAAAGAGAAACGGTCCAAGCTGAGTCCGTTGTGGGATGAAAAGTGCACTTTATGCGGTTCTTTTTTGAAATATTAGTCTTCGATAAGCTCCTTAAGTTTCGCCTTAATGGTTGCTACCAAGCCGAGGGTGTGATGAAAAGCGGTGGAGATGGCGCAGAATGAAAAATGCACCTTGTACGGTTGTTCTGAAATAATTAATTTTCTTAATAGCGCTCATTCAGCCGAGCTTCATTACAGAGCAGCGTCAACTTCTCATTTAAAAATCGCTTATGTGCGACGAAGGCGAGGATGTGATGAAAAGCTTTGAAGATGTCGCAGAAAAATTGTAACATAACGGAAAAAAATATGATGCCAATAATCATGGTTGATTTTGCGGGGTGTTTTGAGCTAATGCACTTCATAGAGCGAAGTTCTTGCATACATTCAAGAGCAACATTTGACGGTACAGTATTTAATACTAAATATTTAACAATATTCAGTATTAAATACAGAATATACTTATTCAGTATTTAATACATTGGACACAAAATAATAAAAAATGTTATTTGGTATTTTATGACAAAATTATCCCTTGATATATGGAAAGACAGTCGGCCCCTTTGATACAAGAGAAAACTTAGATTTTTCAGAAAATGGGTGCTTATCAACTAATTGTCCATGGATAAGATTGTTAGCTTTAGATCAACTATCAAGCATCCCTATTCAACACTTTGTGTTGGTGTTATATAAATATTAAAGAAAATACACAACATTTTGTTTATTTTTATTGTGAGTAAATGTTCAAGACGCTTAAATTACTGTAACAGAGTGAAACAACAGATCGCAAGTCAGAATGAAGCTCATATAACTGACTGGATCCAAAAATTGGATAAAAAATTGAAAACCATCTGTGGATGTTGAGACAGATGCACTTTATAGATATGAGTTGGCTCACAGAACTGTAGGAATCCGGTGTTATAGTTCTACTAAGTGTAATCCAGTTGGGGAAACACCAGATTATGAGAGATAATTTTCACAGATTAGCATTTCCTTCCCTCCAGCTGTACATCTGCGATGACAACAGGCAAGCCAACGAGTACGACTTCAAAAAAGCTCTGGACCTGCTGGAGTACATCGATGAGGTAACGTCCTGTTTCTGCTGGACCTCTGGGTGCCATTTTGAATCAGCAGTCATGTAAATGATTTTCTGTGATTTTGTTTCAGGAGGATTCTGTGGACATCGATTCTCTGAAATGTGAAATCTTAAGCAAAGCACTCAGGAGAGACGAGTAAGATCTTTATTTAGTTTAAATTATTGAGAGGTTAAATCAGAGGTTGTAGTTGGTGTTTGCTTTACTTGGACGCCCACATAATGTAGAGTAAGATTTTTGTTCTTACTTTTTTTTTCACTTTTGTCCATTTATTTTGAGTAATCAGAGCAACAGCCAGCAGCATCTGATTAAACTCGCAATAAATGATGCTTCATGAATGCAGAGCAGAGAGAAAAATACCAATTACTCACTCAGTTAATCAATTACACTGATAAAAATTGGCATATTGTGGATATTTCTTTTAAAATTTAACCCTTTTTTAATCATAGAAATGCATTAAAAGATACAAAAAAAACTGATATTTTTAATAAGAAAAGGATTTAATTGTCTGAATTGCAATAACATAAGATATATTACAGCACAGATTATTTTTAGATTAACGTATCAATAAATAAATAGAATGAAAAGAAACTCTTGCATTATGGTCACAACTGCCTTCTACTGCCCTCTAGTGGTAATAGAGTTCTGTGTCGTTCTGTAAAATATTTCACAGAATGTGACTTTACCGCTGGTTTCTTTCAGCTGGTCCTCTGCTGATGGGAGCGACGATCCTCTGGAAGCAGCTAAAGACAGCATCTTTGTGAAAATCCTCCTTAAACTCATTCAAGAAGGTGTTCAATCCTTACTTTGGATGTTGGGAACAAATCTAAACTCCTCATTGTTTTCTTTCTTTTCTCTTTCTCTCACTTTATTTCTTTCCCTCTTCTTTTTTCTCTTGTCTCTTTTTATGTTTTCTTTCCCTTTTCTGTTTCTATCTTTCTTTCTTTTTTCTTTCTTCCAATTAAAAGTTCAACAGAACAAATACATGGGAAAGAAGCACAAATAAAAATGGAGCATTTTTACACGAAATGATTTGTAAAATAAACCAAAAGGTGTTTAAAAATGTATTAATTCTCCAGCCCATAAGTTTACATACAAACTCTTACTCAAAATGGTAATTCACTACAGTAAATCCATATATCTCCATATCAGAGCTTAATGTGCAGACACACAGATTAGTATATATCAAATTTTTAAATAAGTTTGAACTGTTAATTATGTACTCCTTAATTGTTATTGAATTGTGCAATATTTTTACTTTGCTTAATTCTGTCTAAGCCAAGTAGCTAAGTAAAATCTTAAAGTTTTGTGTTAAACTTTCTGATTTAATCATGTTAAACTTACAGAGCAGCAGTATTGGGTTGAATGTGTAGTTTTGATGCAAATATTCATAGATTAGAACAATCTAATGAATATATATATATACATTTGGTGTGAATCTGATCTTTTCCTGCTTTGAGCAGATTTCTTATAGATAAACCTTTAACTAAAACTCCTTTCCTTCCAGGTGTTCCTCTGCAGACTTACCTGCCTGATGTGAAAGAGCTGCTGGAACAGGACGAGCTGAGCACTTTGAAATCAAAGCCTTACTTTGAATTTGTCCTTCGAGCCAACTATGAACATTACTTTCAGGCTCAGATGTGATGACTGCTTTTTATTGCAGTTAAGCTTTCTGCACTTCTGTTTGGCTTTACACTCTAATAATGTTCAAGATTTGTATGAGTTTTGCTGTTTTTCTAAATAAATATGTTGGTAATTCTTGATTCTTTACTATTTTATTTATTTTATGTAAAAACACAACCTTTTATTTATTTATTAAACATTATTTACAGAGAAGAGCATTGAAACTGACTTTTCTAAACTTTACTGATATTTTTCTTGCAGAATCAAAATTAATAACATAATTGAGTAAAAAATATTGTTTACTCAGTTTAATACAAGTTATGTTTAATATGTACAAAATGAGGTATGAAATGAGCTTTAAATGAACTGACATGATCTACTTTCATTGCTTCAAAAACAGTTTCCTTCTGGCTTCCAACTGTGAAAAAAATTTAAAAACTGGACTAGCGGAGGCACAGCAGCTAAAGTAAAAAGTAAAGTCTGATTTTAGGTGTCTGATTCTACAAAAAGGCCACATTTAAGCTTCTTCACACAATAAACTGCAACTTAAGATAAACTTTAAGCAGTTTGTATATAGTTTAAACTTCAAAGGTGTGACAACACAGCCCTGAGGTTTTCCAGTTCTGATTGAGTTCATAGACCTGTTAAATAGTAAATTGACTTTATTTTGTGCTATATCAGTATTTCTAAACTTTTTGGACTCAAGTCTAGGAATAAAGTGTTCTTTTTTTTTTTTTAAGAACATATGGAACAAACAAATTTAATGTTACATAGATTTTTTTAGGGCTTTATGTAAAAAACATGTTCAATTCTAAATAATTTTATGGGGAATCTACTTTATCTAAATAATAAATATTCCCAAGAAATTAAGATCCTGATGAGTCATTTGTCAGATTAAAAGTATCTTTTTAAAACTGCCTTCGGGTAGGTATTAGACATATTTTTGATTAAGCCCACATTTCTGTTTATAAAAATATTTTGTATTAGTCTGATGTAAGTGGAAAATGATTGTAGTTACCAGAAATTAAGGCTTTCAACAGATTGTTTCACTTAATGATAAAGTTCCTAAAATAAATTGACTCGTCAATAATATAATTTATTGAATTATAACTATTATTATAATTCAATAAATAGAAGTTTAGTGGAATGGCCCCTTTAATATATCAGACGTGAGAACCTCCATCAGCGCAGCTGATCAGTTTTTTCATGGCGTATTTAAAACCCACACCGAGAGCACGCATGCGCTGTTTGGATTCTCGCTTTTCCATAGCATCATTTTTATCCGTTATCAAAACATCTTTACTTTGTATTCGTGAATTTGACCGAAAACGCACATTAAAAATTACGGAAGCTGCTGTTTATTCTTTCAAAATAAGCCTTTTGGTTCTGTAGCTCTGAATAAATTGAGCTGTAAGATTTCTGTACTCTATCAACTTGTCTATTAAATGCTTTATTATGTAATCACTGCGTTTCAATTTTGCTAAAATCTTGTCTTAAACCAACTTTCTAGTCATGTTCGCTCGATGTGGCCGAGCTCAGGTTCATTTGAACTTTTATTGTGAAACCGGAAATGAAAGTTAGGTTATTGTTGCTAACTTGACCAGTTCAGCACCTGTTCTATAGCTGTCAGTCTGCGGGGCGATGCTGGCCGTCTGAATCCGAACTGAACGCACACAGACGGGATCTCTGTGGTAAGTTAACACGGCAGAATCATCTGTCCTGTCTGGAGCCGTCAGTTTTAATAATAAACAGAGGCTTATCTAGCTGCAGACAGGAAGGCTGTCAACGTTGCTACCGTTTATTTCACTCGGTTATTCGGTGCAAAAATGTAATTCACCCTCTTCATTGCGCTTTTTATTTTTTGCACTCACCGTTTTAAAACGGTAACAAACGTTGACCCGGTTTTTAGCTTTGGATCAAAGAATTAATCTTCAATTAATTATTCATTTTCTCACCATATATATATATTGCAGGTAATTTTAAGAGTTTGCTTAGTAAAGTCGGGGCAGGCGGGAGGTGTGTGTTAATGGTTCTGGTGGATGAGTGGCCCAGTAAAGGTGTAGTAAGCCTCAATCCGCCTCCGTTTAGTAGCTAATCTGTTTTGGATGGAGAGGTGGGCGGGGCTTGCAGGTAGCGCGCGCGCCCCTCTGTAGAAACGTCATCAGATTCTGACTGTTGATCCAGAACCAGAGCACCGTGTTCCAGCATTTATCAACTTCATTTACCCCAATGTTGCGTCTATTTCCCCCGTCAGTTCAAATGCAGACGCCAGTCGACTGTAGAGGTGTGGCGGACCGCAATAAAAGACTAACTGTTCCTATTTTATTTAACTAAAAAGGTTCTGCTAGCGTGAATAAATTTAAATGTACCCAAAGATGGATCGAGTACCCCCCGCCCTCCCAATTTTTTTTTACATAAATAAGAGTAGCACTACTTTAACTTTATATTTTTTTCTCAAGTAAAAGGAAAAACTGTTCAAGAAATTACTCAAGAATAAAATAAAATAAAAAACCCGTTAAAATGCTACTCATGTACTGAGTAACTGCATATTAGGGCTTTATAGGTAGAAAAAGGCATAATTTGAACTTGCTGTCTCTCACAAAAGCAGTGAATTTCCACACAAAAATAGCTCAGACATTTTGTAGAAAACACCTGAACATTTCTGAGTTTGAAAATGTGGGGGATTTTTTGCTAGAAAAAAAACACAAAAACTTTGAGATTAATCTCAGAAAAGTTCAGATGTTTGAAACGGACAAATTTCCAACTTTTTTAAAGTTTGTTTTAAGGTTATTCATAGCAAATATTTTGACTTTTCAAACTGGGGAAGATTTTTAGAAAATTTTGGGGATTAATTTCAATATTTCTGAGTTTTCTTTTCTTGCAGATTTTCAATTTTTGAAACTCAGAAGTTACTCTTTTTGTTTCTATCTACAATGGCCCTAATATGCCGCCGTAGAGTAATTGATCAGAAAATCTGATTTAATATTTAAAAATGATTTCATCAGACACAAAGATATCTCCCAGTTTTGGTCATTTAAAGACTAAAACAAAAAAATATTACAAAATAATAGATTCAGACAGAAGCACTTTCCAAATCATAAAAAAATGTTTGAAACCAATACTTAGTCTATAATGCGTATTTTATGTCAGAAGAAGTACTTCCAGTGCACACATTTAGCTTTTTCCTCATTCAGTGTAGTTACAGGTAGTAGATTATGCCAACTTTACTGAAGTAAGAGTAGCAATACCTTATAACAAACATTGCTCAAGTAAAAATAAAAAGGACATGATAGTAAAACTACTTCTAAAAGTATTTTTTTCCCAAAATTTTTCACAAGAAACTTTTTTTCTCACTGTCTGAATATTAAATCAAATCAAATAGACCCATACCTGTTTGACACAATGAAAACTTAAAATAAATCAGCAAAAATATCAGCAGGAAATGTCTGGTTCATCCTTAGGAAGAGTTTCCAGATGCATGAAGGTTCATTGTTCATCAGTTATACTCATGATGGGGATGTCTAACCATCTACCATCTCAGGAAGGAAACGGGTTCTGTGTCCCAGACATGAACGTGTTTTGGTCCAAAATGTGCAAATGGACTCAGACCTCCATTTTTGGCGACATGTTTCATAGTTTGATGATAACACAGTGACCATTCTAAAATTTGGAGGAATAAAGTGGATACTTGGTAGCACCACCCCAACTGTGAGGTTGAATAGCTCTGAGCTCTGAGGTTTTTCCTTTTGTCTAAATTTCCAGGATTATTGCTTCCAATAAGACTGGATACCCAGAACCATGGTGACCAAGAAGGTCAGGACAGAATATATGAAGAAGTTCAGGGATCCCAAATGGGAGACGTTCTCTAAATGCTACGAGGATTCTCTGAAATACCGCCTGACCCGGCGAGTGATGGAGCATTCCCACAAGCCGTGGATCTGGGAGGGCTGGGAGACCGCTTCCAACTCCAGCGGCTGGTCCACTCCGAGACTGACCAGAAACAAGGTCGCTCCTCTGTCGCTGCCGCCGCCACCGCCGCTGCCACCCGCGTGCTCAGAGGTCAAACAGAAGCTGATGGAGGTGAAGACCAGTCTTGATTTGAAGCCAGAGGTCAAACAGACTGAAGAGGAAACGGGAGAAACTCCTGTTGTAGACGTTGCACCAACAGCAGGTTTGGAAACTGATTTCTTATGATATTGACTGATTTATCTCTGTTTGGTAGTTTTGTCTGTGTTACTCAAACGAGGAAGAACCGATAAGATGTAACTTTGGATTTTCAGGCAGACACAAACCTATTGCCCATTATGTTAGCTATCGGAGTCTTTTGTGCGTCCAGTTATGAAAACTAAGAAGAACACTTGCTGTAGCTTTAACAAGGATTTAAATGTTGAGTGATCTTAGCTCCTTACTGGTTCAAGGTTGTTTAGTTCAAATGGAACCACTTGGTTTTAAGCCCTAAACCAAACAGTGGTATCAGTAAAGTCTCATTTCAAGCCTGCATTCAGTCTCCATGGTAACCGACTGCTGTTCAGTGGAGCCACATCCTACTTATCTATCTACCATTCATCACCAAAGTCCTCCGTTATTTTTGAGTTTTTCTTTAATTAAAAGGTTTTTTCTCATGTTTGTTTGAATCAGATGTTTTAGAAAATGGCCTAAACGGGCCTGGGACAGTTTCTGCATCCATACCTCCAGACACCAGCGGCCCCTCAGACGACACAGCGACAGACAACAGGCCCGACAGTTCGGATTCATCTGACGAGAAGCCGGTGAACCCAGCGCCGAGACGACGCCACCGCTGCCGCACCCCTCGCTCTGTACCGGCGCAGCAGGACAGTTCCCTGGAAGAAAAACTAGCTGTGGTCCAAAAGCCGCCGAGAGCCAAGAGCCAACCGGCAATAAGCAGCAAGGCGAACCGCAGACCGTCCAGCAGGATGGACGGGACCGAGAGACAACCAGAGGTAAACATACAGACAGCACTTTTAAATAACCATACGTTAAGTTCTTTGTTTGTATCCACTTTTAGCTGTGATTAACTTCCAGTTTTAGGTTTGGGGCTTTTATTTTGAAAGGATAACTTCCGGTTTCTATCTTAAGGAATGGCAGCTGAACAACGTAGCTTTTGGAATCACTGTGAAAACCATTCATACCCCTTCACTGTCTCACATTTTGTCACACTACAAACAAAAAGCACGGCGTATTATAAAGTGAAGGCAAATTGAAACATAAACAAAAATAAAAACAACTTTCACATTCTTGTAGGGGCTGAATGCAAGGGCATGTTACACAGTATTATTTTTCTCTGAAAATTTGGTCTGTCACAAATTTTCAGATAATTTCCAGAAGTTATTGCAATAAGCAATGATATTGTTTTTGTTTTGAGACCATTTTCAAGTAATATGGTAATAATCCCATAATAATGCAAGAACATACTCTCAAATGTTGATTAACTTTAAATGCAAATGGACATTTACAATTGGAACTGGAAGACACTTTAAATATCCAAAATAAATAAGAGAAAACAACAGAAACAACAAATATATTAATTATAAGGTCTCTATAAACAAATTGTCCTTCAAAAATGTGCTAGTTGAGACCAGAACACCAGACTGAAGACTTTTATTGTCTAGGTTTTGGTAGAAAGAAAGAAAAGAAAACCAATAAACAATGCAAATGGAAATTATTGATATAATTTTACTTTATTATGAGGTTAATTGATTTATGGCGACAAGCCTTCTGAAAATATAAATTTCCTTCCACTTCCCAAACATGTGCCACTTTGGGTTTCACATAAAATCCCAGTAAAGTTGTTGAATGTTTGAAGCCTTTATTTATTAATTTCTTTGCCTTTGGATCCTAAAGTTTGATATTTTTTTTAAACTTTAGCTATTTTTTCTTTTCTTTAAATTGTGTATTTACAGACTGACTGAGTGTATCTCCAGTGTTTTCTGTGCAGTTCTGTGGTTCAGATCTGCACATCTCTGGTTATGAATGAACTCCACAGTATCACTCTGATTTGATAATAATGTTGCTACAAAGTGTTTCTTCCTCTCAGCGATACTTTAGTAGAATAAGTTTAAAGTCTGAGGACACCTGAGATCCGGAGCGTTGTCACCAAACTCCCTGCACACATTAATAATAAAACACACACTGTGAACTTTCCATCAACGAAGCCCTCTGGCTTTTTCCTCCCAGAGCAACATGTCCGCCGCCGGCGTCCAGACGCAGCCCAACAGGCGCAGCTCTAATCTGGACCGTCGACGGGCCCGGTCGGCCGACCTGGAGAAGACGCGGCGGTCCCAGCTAACGATGGCCGCTGCTGACGACCGCTGGATGACAGAATACATGCGGTGCTTTTCTGCCCGGCTCAGGTAGAGGCCGGATCCATAAAGAACCCACGTTTACCCAGCAGCGGACGAACGTGAGGAGCTGCAGACTGTTCAGCTGATGGAGCAACAGGCTGGGCAGCAGGTTGACTCGGTGGTGAAGAAGTTAGCAGGAGAAACTAAAATTATTCAAACCCCTGGCAAAATACATAAAAGATACCAAAAGTTCCTTCTAACTGGAAGCAACGTTAGCAGAGCGTCCTCTCATCCTTAAATTCATTAATCGCGGGTCTTAAATTTTGTCTTGACAGGACTATTCAATCACAATATATGTGGTTTATTTTTCTTCTGTCAAATAAATGTTTGAGTTGCACAGACATTTTTATTCTATTCTGACTGTAAGTTTACTCAACGCCTACAGTCATTGAGTAATAATAAGCTAGCTAGTAGTAAGCTAGCTTATTACCAGCGGTAATAAGCTAGCTTACTACCAGCTTAAGCTAGCTAGTAATAAGATAGCTTATTACCAGTGGTAATAAGCTAGCTTATTACCACTGGTAATAAGCTAGTAGTAAGCTTACTATCTTATTTTGCATCTGTAATGGAGAAGCGTATGTTCGTTTTCACCACTGGCTCACAACTCATACGATGCTACGTAAAGTTTGTGCATAAAAAAACAACACAGCACTACTACATTAAATATGCTACTTTCTTTTGTACATTTCTGTTCATAATGGTTATTAAAATGTCTTAAAAAGCCTTAAATTTGAGTTGTTGAAATCTGCAGGAACCCAGATTAAGTCTTTTTTTACTTGAATCTGATAGGAAAACCTCTGAATGGAGCTAAAAGTTAGGCTGGAGCTCATCACAACAGGAGAATCATCAAAACACCAGGGAAAGTCAGGCCGAAAGCTGCTCAACAACCAGAATAAGAGCTTGACTGTAAATCAAGTCTTTTCTGTTAATCTTGGGGAAGATTATGAGTAATTTTGAAACGCAATTTTAGTAAAACAAAATAAAAGCAGATCAATACTTCTGCATCTGAAATCTCCTGTCATCACTGTATCTAAACATTATCAATAAGAGTTAAAAAGATGATGTTTGCCAACAATTACTCAGCATATCCCTGCTTGCTTCTTCACTTCAGAGGCAGCTGAGATGTAATGTTGCATCAGTGAATCTCTGCTGCTGTGGATAAAACACCAGAGGCGTTTTCACCTGCAGAAAACAGAAATACTCTTGTGGTGTAGAAAAGTAAGAAATGAAAAGATCTCAGTGTCTGAATCTCATTTCTGTAGCTGAGCAGGAACAGAAGTCAGATGCTGCAGATGCTTTCATGTCCTGTGTGGTTTTGCCTCGATGGCAGGGATTCAGTGAGCGCTACGCTGCCCGGTCTGCACTGCGTCTGTGTGAGCCGCGAACAAGGATCTGGGATTTCAGAGAAGCTTTTTTAAGCTTTCCAGTACAGACTTTAAGAAAGTGCTAACATGCTACTGTCTGAATGTGCAGGAACTCATTTCTCCAACCGCTGTACTTTAAATGAGCTTATAAAAAGTCGTTCCTGTTTTGTTTTAATTCAACTTTTCTCTCACTCAAAGGCAGCTGAGCTTTTCCAACTCTGAGGAAACAGAGAGGACCAAATTAGAATATTTTTGATATCCGGTTTGTATTTTGGGAATAAGGACTTCTAGTTTAGAGGTTAATAAAGAACAGATAAATATAACTTATCATCTAAAATCAGTATTGTATTCTAACAGAAGATATATTTACGCTACGCTGGCCTTATAGTTGCTAAATGAACCTCACTTTATTTAAAACTGGAGATAAGCTGTGGAGGTGGGCAGGTTTTATTTAGGTAAGATGCATCGAAATGGGACGTAACGTAACATTTCATCAAATAATGCTTTATTTATCTGAAAGGGAAATTTAAATGATGTCGTAAAGAAATATCATCCGAGTATCTTCAAAGAGTCATTGTGGGTGGAGATGCTGTGAGCAGGAAGGATCTCAGGTAGCAGTCAGTCTTCCAACACATCTGAAGAGGCTTCTGACTGAAGACTCTATGTATAATAATACTTTATTTGTATAGCACCTTCTTAAACAAATGTTAAAGTGCTTTACATTTAAAATACAAATGAAAACATAATAAATGACACAAAAGTATACCAAATCAATTAAAATATATCACAGTGAAATAATAAAAATACAAAAGCAATCCAAATATTAGAAGCCTTTCTATAAAAGTAAATTTTAACTAATTTTAACAAATGATTTAAAAGATATTTAGATATTTGGAAGGACAAACTGGGAGACATTGCATAACTGTCATGACTTGCTAACTGCTCAATATCCGGGCAGAAGAGACGAGACTCAACAGTAAAATCTCCTGGCTGACACCATCAGTTATTGACAAGCACTGCTAATCCACCTCATTTGCTTTTGCCACTCCGTTTTAAATCGGCAAGAGAGACGTTTGAACTTCTTTTCCTTCTCTCTTTTAACTCCTCTTGGATTTGGGGTCATAGTTCAGGCACTACTTAAGCTTTTGAGAAGCTAATTAGCTGCTCCCAGTTGTAAAGAAAAAAAAACCTTGTTGCCATGGTTACGCATTATAACAACTGTCTGAAAATGAAAAAGTAAGAGCAAAAAAATCCTTCCAGCTGCACAGCATCTGAAACCAGACATGCAGAAAAAGGAAGACAAATAAATGTCTACAAAATTAACAAACTGAGGTTAAAAGGGATTATAAATTTGAACATTTTCCTAAATTTAACAGGAATAAATCTCAAAAAGAAAACCTATTGTCAGGAAACCTGTGAAATTTTTCATCACATCTTTAAGATTGTTTATTCTTATTTTAGTTCAAAAGAGAAGGAGAAGGGAAAAAGATGGATCATTGCTACTAGAGATGTGCCGATCAGGTTTTTTCCTGCCGATTCCGATCACCCATGAGGGCCGATCACCGATACCGATAAAGAGGAGACCAGCTGCACAGGCAGGCTGCGAAATGAGAAGCAGGTGATGATCGGTTTGTGTGATCGGCAACAAGAGACCGTGATTGGCGATCACCGATCATACACTTTTTCATGGAAATCGGTGGCCGATCGATCGGCACACCTCTAATTGCTACCTTTCTTTCTTGATATTTACATCAAAATTAATTATTTTTATTTCTTGAATTAAGCTGCCAGGATGTGCAGATGTGCAGGCATTCGGTGATGTAATGAAGGAATAATTTGGGTAACATCTCCATGTTGTTTGGATTTAGTTCCTTTCTAACTGTGGATTGTAAACATGCATTGATGTCATTGTTGCATCTCCCCACTTTGAGGGCTAATGGTCATTATGCACCATTTTATTCAGCAAATATCCTTCTAAAAATCTGAATGCTTTTAAATTTAATATGAATGTTTGTTGATTTCACACTTGCTAATTTTTCTATATTTATGTGAATGTTTTTATAACACTGTGGAGAACCTCTGCTTCATGCTGAACTTTAGTATTTCATATGACTAAGTGTCTTATAAGAAACTATTATTGATCATGCTGTGCTAGTTTTTCGTGTCTCTGTCTTACCAAAACTGAAAAAAGACATTTATCACACATTTATGAATTAAAAATTATGTTTAGTATTTTTGATGTGAGATTATTCAAATTAATGTGACCAATAAAATAGCAGGTTCAGAGGTAGTCATGCATCCCACCTAAGGAGTTAAGCTAACATGCGAGATTGCTTCATCGGCATGCATGGTGTGTACAGTGCCTTGGTTAAGTATTCATACCCTTTAAACTTTGTCAGTTTGTTACAGCCAACAACTTTGGTGTATTTTATTTGTGCTATCACACGGATATGAATTGATCTAAATCATTTCATTGTAGCCTTAGCTACATGTTTAAAACATAATATCCTATCAAAATACATCGAAACGTAACAACAAAAGAAAACCTCAAGAGGTATGAATACTTTTGCATCGGACTGTTTACACAGACAGTGACTGATAATCAGTTCGTGGGTAAAACATGTTAACCTTTAACAGTGGTGGGCACCGCTGACTAAAATATTAGTAGCACTAATCATAAACATTAGCTTTGCTAACGCACTACACCACCATGTTAGCAATGCTAAAGTGCTAACAACAATTCATATTGATCTGCCCTTGAAAGACTACTATCCTCAAGCCCAAATTTAATCTTAACACAATTTACATGTTCTGTAACACCCTTGGACACTGTATTTGTTTGTAACTTGTTCTCTATTGTTTTATTGTGGGGGCGGGAAACAGAGGGAGACGTGAGGACATGAAACGGAAATGCTGCGTAACTGTCTTCACTCAGTTCAAAATAAGAGCATGGATATAAACGTCTACCTTCTTAAAGAATTCTTAACGGTTGATGACCAAACCAAAACTTTGGTCTGTGTCGTTTCGACAGATAAAATGTATTCAAGTGAAAGTTTACAAAACAACCAAGTAAATTAACACTGTGGAATTTACCTAGAAAAATTAATTTAAGGGAAGCTAACTGTTCTAAATATTTTCAAAGTTATCGAAAGTGATTAAATATATGTAGCTAAAAATAAGCTCTGCTGTTAGCAGGTTAGCAAAAGTGTGCCCACCACCACTTCTTAGCTCTTGCCAAGAAATCAAAATTTGTTCCTTAAGTGACACTCTGTAAGTCCTGGTAAAATCACTGTGGTCTTTGTGTCTGTATGTATTTAATTTGTTTAGTGTTTGTATGTTTAGACAATCACAAGATGGTATCTGAGACGTTACTAAGTGGGACAATTAAAAAAAAAAAATAATTAAATTGTTATGCATAGGGATGGCTGATGTGAATTTTGACAGTGCTTTGTGGGATTTTTGTGATAAGTGATTATTTTAAAAAATTGTCCTCATAAACTTTAAGATGCCGGTTAAAGAAAATGTAGTTTTATCAATGAATTGCACACAACTGATTATAGTTTTTAATTAGATATTTATCAATGTTCTCATGAAAAAAAATGGACAAAATGGTTAAATTAACAATCCTGAGATTTTTTGTAAGATTACTAGAATTTATTATCCTAAGAAATTTTTCTTGATAGCGACATGATAAATATCCACCCCTATTCATTCGACTCTCAAATTTCAGTGGTTGTGTTGGAAAACGTGATTCAGTCCAGGATTATCGATGGTAGATATTTTGAATGTTATGCATCCAAATATTTGATCATTTTACCTCCACTGATGTTTGACTTGATGCTCCATGTATTTGTATTAAAAACATGCACATATTTCCATTCACTTAGATATTGCTGTGAATAAATTATTTGAATAAAATCAGATGTGTTTTATATGTGTAATTTAAGGTCATTTCTATATCAGATTTTAATTTTGATTATTTCCACATGTACTAATTTCTGTAAACATTTGACTAATTTTATTTTTGATCTGAGAGAACACCATCTGTAAATTGTGGATGTTACAGCTAGGAATTAGTGATCAGGCCCAAAATATGGGTGTAATAATGCACTTCATAGCTACATAAAGACAGTTACAATGTCGGCCTTCTATCACCTGCACATTTCTACAATTAAAGGAGTAATGTCAAATTAAGCTCCAGGGAAACACGTGAATGTGTTTATCTTTAGTCACATTGATTACTGCAACAATGTCTTCACAGGTTTGTCTAAATAAATAAAATTGGCTGATCAAGAATGTTGCTGAACAAACTTCCAGAAAAAACACTCCATTTAAATCTAGACTAAAAAAAACTTCCTGATTAGAGTCATCTTTGATTAATAATTGGAACATTGAAAATATTGATGGTATTTAACAAAATGTAATGTTTGTTGCTTCATAATTGGTTATGTTACGTTTTTATCAAAGCTTGTTGCCGAAATGTTCTGTACAAATAAACTTGAGTGGACCCGTTAATCAGAAGAAAATGATGGAAGAATGGATTTCCATGCGTTTAAAAAGCAGAGGACTGAGCACACATCCCTGAGGGATCCCAGAGTCCAGCATGTTTTATTCTAATGCAGACCACTTAAAATTAAATATTCTCTTCTGTTAACACAACTGCACTCCAGTGCAACCAGTGTACTAAAGCAATTATTTATTTTTAAGTTTTATTTTTAGTAACATGATTCCTGTTTTTAGGGCAGGGCTGCACACCATTACCAAAATATTATTGAAACAAGTACCATTAAATTTAGCCATAAAATCTCAGGTCTGTTTGCTCCATTCCTATTATGTAGTTTTAAAAATACTGAAATCAAGTCACAGTTTTCCAGGCTGCATAGGTACAACCTGCATGTTTAGCCACACATTTTTTTTTTTTTACCAAGTTTGCTTCCAAAATTTTGCCAGGACAAAACCAGTTTTGCTGCTTTGGTTCTCATCTGTGTGAACACTTTGGTTTCTGCAGCTTAGTCAGGCCATCTCAGCCTCCTTTAATCCAATCAGGTTAAAGGCTGAGCTAATTCAGAGGACAGAAATAGATCCAGCTCTGAAGGAAAACCCAGAAAAATTAATAAAACACTTCATGTCTGTAAATCTATTTATTTACAGTATACAAAAAAACAAAAACAGAACATTTAAAAACCAATGAATCCACCTCAAAATAACTGAGCAGTCATCTAAAAAAGTACAAGCATTTCCTTTTTAAAGGAAACATCTTTAAAATAATTTTTAAAAAGTAAAACATAATTTAAAATAACTATAATTGATGAGGGATCACGAGGGAAGCCCTGCAGCCAGGATGCTGCCCAGAAGCGTTCGGTCCTTCAGAGCGTTTTCTACGTCTTTTTCATCAATTTTCAGGAACACCTGGAAAAAAACGAAAAAAACAGAGTTCAGTAATAAGAACAAACAAACCAGCTCACCAAATGTGCTGGAAAGGTTGATAGATCTGAGTTTATAGCACAAACTCAGACTTTCTAGGACATGGAAACACCAAATTCTTGGAACAAAATGAGATATTTATTATCTTAAAATCAGAAAGATGTACCTCTATATAGTGACCTTTGATTAACCAATCACAATTATAGATGCCACTTTTGACAGATAAAAAAAAAAAAAGAACTAAAACCTGTATATTTTGCAAAAATATAAAGGTTTTGTGAATGAATGTTTTCTAAAAACAAATGTTGTGAAAGGCAGCCCAAAACTATTTTTCTCCAATCCAAAGTGTTCAAAAAATAAACCCGTCCAATCTGGCAAAACTGCACTGGAACTCTTCTTGGGTTGCTAGGCAACAGCACAGGGTCCCCTGAAAGCTCCTCAATGTGCAGGAGGTTTTTGAAACGGCTCAATTTCCAGACACCAAAACACGAACTTACTGACAAAAACTCGTTGGGTGTTTTTTGATTAAACGCTTAGGAATTTGTTTTTGTTTTGTTTTTAGAAACAGTAGAAACCCAAATGGAAATACAAAAACATCCAAAATGTGAATTTTGTACAATTCATCCACTTTAATCATATTCTAAGGCTCCTTTAAATAACATTTGAACGTTGTTGTTCAGAGAGTTTTGTACCTTAGTGAGACGAGCCTCTTTGGCCTTCTTCAGAGCGAAGATTCCCCGACTCTCCAGCAGGCTGCACAGTGCCAAACACTCGCCCTGCCCGACTCCAGACACCTGCCTCTGGGCGCACAGGCGGCTGTAAACCTCATGGAGCTGAAACGCAAAGCAGGGTCGTTTAAAACTCTTAATTCACACAATTAGACTGCAGAGGCGTTAGGATGAGGAAAAAGTAAAGCTGGAAGCAGTGGGTGGTGCCTTTAGTAGATCCTTTTAATTACATCACACTGAATTAAAGCTGCAGTGTGTAACTTTTATAATGTTTAGATTTTTATACATTTTGTTAAAACTGTCAAAATGTCGTTAGTTTGTTGTGAGACAGATAATCTGTGACAAGATTCATCTCAACTTTCTCCCTGAGCTACTATTGCCATCTGAAGAAATGGATGGCTCCAGAAAAAAAAACAACCAATCAAAGTCTGGAGGAGGGTCTTGGTGCTGTTAATCAACAACATGTACTCGCTGCTAAATGTGCTAGTAGTGAAGAAACAACTTCCATTGGAAAACCATTTTTCTGTCATCATTCATTAATGATGACAGTTTTCCTAAGTTAAAACTAACTTAGAAGTAACTTTTCAGCGAGATATAGAAGATTGAAATAACCTGCCAGTGGAACTAGCACTTTTTCATCAATATTAAGGAATTATTGACTTAAAACAATCTCCTATATCTTGCAAAACTAAGATATTTGCTCTGAAAAGTAAGGTTTGGTAAGATTTTGTATTTTTGCAGTGCAACACTTTACATTTCAATTAGCCTCAGTATCTTTTAACCTGACGACCTTGAGTCATGCTCGTAGGATCTCCATCTTACCTTCCCCAGGTTCGTCTCTTTGCTCTTCCCTTTGCGGATGAGCAGCAGCAGGCAGCAAACCAGCAGCTTCTGCTGCAGAGGGAAACTCTCTCCGTCCGAACCGCCGCTCTGCGACGCCATGCGGTCGCCGTAAACCTCTGACAAAACCCTCGCCACCTGAGGGAGGCCGACCAAAGACGCTGCAGGCAGACAGGCAAACTCAGTTTCAGTCACAATTATTTTACTAAACGAATACTCTGACGATTAATCGGATAAAAATAACTGCCACTTGCGTCTTTTTTATAGAATATTAGAAAAAACATTAGAAGATGCAAAAAGCAATTAAATTCCATTTTAAATAAGAGAAACATATTAATGTCTAAATTCCAGCAACATGTGGAGTTCTGGGTAGAAGATATTTACAGACAGAAAGCATACTCCAGTTAAAGATCAATGAGTTACTAAATTAGTTGACGAATGTTTGAACAATCGATTAATCACAAATAATCTGATAATTTCAGCTGTAGCTGGTTACAAAGTTTACTCTGATGACCCCAGGTGACCTTACCTTTAGCGGAGGCCTTCTGTCTTTCATCAGCTTCTGCGATCTCGACCGCTCTCCTGGGAAGACACAGCGTTACGTCAGCCATTTTCTCTGGCGTTCTAGACTCGGGTCATTATTACCGATTAGGGCTGAAACGATTCCTCGAATGATTCGAGTACCTCGATTACTAAAATTCCTCGAGGAAAATTTACCTGCCTCGAAGCTTCGTTAATTTATGTTTTATTAGTTAGCGCACCGTGTTCCGGCCGGGACTTCATTAGCGTTGCGCGGAGCTCTCACTTCCGCCTCTGAGTTGTTGACAAAAGCTAAGTCTCAGCGGCATAAAGTCCAATCTTCAAGATTGGCCCGTGGGGATTTTATTGATTGATGATAATGCCCGACTTTTTATCGTTTTTGGGGAACCAATAAGCATCCTTAAAATGACTGGGGGAATGCCTGGAGTACGGCAGCATTTCTCCTCCGGGGCTGCTGGTTGAAAGCGAACGGCGGGAAGAGCGCTGAGGTGAGCGGATAGCCTGAACAGGGCGGGCGGCTGAGTAGCTGATGCTTACCGTGTAAATGTAGCTTTACCGACGAACCGCACAATAAATTTCATATCCCGGTCTGAAGAAACGGGTGGCGGAGCGCATCGTACATGGCTGGTAGATGAGTTTCTGAGTGTGACCAGTGAAGGTGTCGTAAATATCCCGTATTGCTTCCCCCGTGTTCGTCCCCCGGTCTAACGGTTCGTCAGTCCGCTGGTCTATTTCCTCCCCTCCACCCCATGTTCGTTCATTCGCCCTCTCCTCCCACTCCAGGCGGCATTTCCCGTATTTTCAAACCCAAAGCGTGACAGGTTAGGTGGCAAGGTGAGTTTAATTAATCTATTAAACTCACTGAAGATGAATACATAAATTAAAAGCTGGATTGTAGACATTTTTTATAAGCATATTTGTGAGCCTGCCTCTTTGTTATTAAATTCAATATAATTTCAGATTTTTCTATAACTTTTCTTCTGGTTAACTTAGAAAGTGAGCTATTATTGTTACAGGTTAGTTTTCTAAACTACAAAAAAAGCAACTGTTAGGGATGCTCAAATATGAAAAATTGGACTGATATTGATATCTGATAGTAACACCGGTATTATGCCAGATTTACCAATATTTCATTTTATAATTTTTTTTTATCCGATTACTCGATTAATCGTAAGAATAATCGATAGATTACTCGATTACTAAAATATTCGTTTACAACAGCCCTATTACCGATGTTTACCTGCAGATGTCTAGAGCCTTTCTGGCGTCTCCGGACACAGCCGATACCTTCCTGGCACAGAACTGAACAGCCGATGCGTCCAGCAGACCCTCGGCCGAAACCTTCAGAACCAAAGCAGAACTCCAGTTAGACGAGCCGAGACATGGAGAGACGCTGGTGATACCAACAGAACCGGACCAACCTTTGAGAGTCTGTCCTGTATGATGTCGCTCAGCTCCTGTCGGCTGTAGGGAGCAAAGTGCAGCAGCAAGGGGCGACAGTGAGTCTGAGCCTGCAGTCTGGGCAGGATGCGATCCGTCAGGTCCAAAGCGTTGGCAATGCCTGCAAGAAGACATGAAGTCAGTGTGAAGGTCGCATGGTGGAAGGTGAGGCATGCTGTGGGCCAAACTCCTACCGATGAGACAGAGACGGGACCGCGGCAAATACGGCCATTCAAAGATGGTGTAGAGGACGTCCTGAGCTTTGCTGTCCAGCTGGTCCAGCTCATCCAGAACCAGGAGCCTGAGAGGACAAAGATTAAAGATCAAACTCAAGATCTTTACCCAACAAAAAGAAAGAAATATACAAAGAAAGAAATCATATTATATTATTGTGACTTTATTCTTGCAATAGTAAAACTTTTTCCACTTATCCTTTTGTTCACCGCGACATTTCAAGCAAAATCAAACCTATGTTTTCATGAATTGTCATGACTATTTTCAGTTTATTGCAACTTTTTCTTCAAGTATTATCACAACTTTTCTCATAATCTATTTTTTATTTGTTTGTTTGTTCAGTCTGGTCAAAAAGCAACTAAAGTTTTAGAAAGCAGAAACTCACACTGTGGGCCCCGGGGCAGTCAGGAACCTCTGGAGGCCGCTCTGTCCACCGGCTGCTTTCAGCTTATAGGCCAGCAGCGGGAAAATGCCATGGGAACTCCGCAGACTCATGCAGTTCACCATCACCGTCTTTACCGATGCGAGCTCAGACTGGAGGACGGAAAAAACCCGAACATGTTACAGAGGACAAAATGAGGACAAGCAGATTAAAACTGGGTAGAATAATCTGCCCCAACTCACCTTCATCTCTTGGAGGATGCAGTTCAGGCAGGCGGTCTTTCCGGTCCCCGGGGCCCCCGAGATGTAGAGGCTGCTGGGGACTCGCTGCAGCACCTTGTCCTCCAGGAAGGAGCGGATGGACGCCTGCTCAGCGTCTCTGGACAGGAGACACTCGGGGATGGCGGTGTGCAGCGCCTGCTTCACGCTTTGAAACCTCGACTCTGCAGAGAGACACGGGAGGTCACAGATTAGAAATAAATCTATTCTGCACTGTTTTTTTAAACTGACCTGGCTGTTTTTTACGCTTTTCGAAGGGGACGCATTATGCAAAGATTCACATTTTGTGTGTTTTTGTGCTTCCGTTTGGGTTGGGTTTCTACTGCTTCCAAAAGCAGCCAAAGCGCTTAACAAAAAAAAAAAAAAAAAAAAAGCAATTTTTTGGCAATAAATTAATTTTTGGTGCCTTGAAAATGAAACATTTCAAAAACCTCTGGAATGCAACATCACAAATCGGCAGGCACTGCCCCTCACCTAGTAACCCCAGCTAAGACAGCCCGTTGCCTAGCAACCCCAGTAGAATTCCACCCGTCACCTAGCAACCCAAGCTGAGTCCCAGAACATTTTGTCACTTGACTTCAGAAAAGATACTTTATTGAACTCCAAGGGGAAATTATTTATTTGCTGTTAAATATTAGAACATATAAATGTAAACATTAGTGATAACACGTGAATAATACGTGAAATTACAACTAATGTAAATATGATTGAAATATGAACTAAGTAAAATAAAAAAAATCTCATGTACATAAAAATATGTGGATATAAATGAGTTCAGAATTTTGACCGAGTTTTAACGGCTGCTGGAAAAGACAAGTTTTTTGTTGTTGACTTTCTATCCTGAAACTACATGCTGTATTAGCTCCATTTCTGTTTTTCAAAGATGTACGGTTGTATAATTGGGCATCTGTTTGCAGCCATTTTAATATGCAAGTGTAAATGTTGAGCTCGGGGGCGTAACCAGCGGCAGCTTATGTGGATTTAAAGTGGCAAGATGCCCTAAAGCAGCTCATTCTGAAAGGCAAAACTGACCAGGCTAAGAATGATTTTGTGCAAGAAATATAATAACCGTTTTGTACAGCCCATAGACTTTTCCTTATATGTTCAGTGAAGTATAATAAGTCACCTTTAAAGATCATTTTCAGCTCAGAAAAGTTCTTACTGTCAGCAAACAGGTGGGCAACAGGAGGCTTCTTCTCTTGGCTGTGCAGGACGGGAGTCCCAGGAGGCGTTTCCTGTTTGTTCGGAGACAACTTGCTGGTTGGAGAGTGCCGCTGCTTGGCTGCCTGAACTTCAGATGTTTGCAAGTTTTCGTCAAAGCCGAGTTTACGTGGCGTTGCCGGATTGGGTCTGTTCTGCTTCAGAGGGGAACACTGCACGTTGCAACCATTGTCGTCACCTTCAGAAAGAAAACAGAATAAACTGAAAAAGAATGACTTGCATTACAAAATATCTACAGAGTTTGACCTAGGAATCCAAGTTATTGATTAATGAGGAAGTCTAAAGTTGATCAAGCTCATTAATCAAACAACAATTAACTGATAAGCAGACATTTGTTTTTCTATAATATAAAGGGATACATTTTTAATAATATGCCAAATTTAAAAAAACATTACATTTTGTCAGTTGTACAAAATGTAATGTTTTATGCATTACATTTTGTGGTTTTATTCAGAAACAATGGTTTCTGAATAAAAGAGTGGTTTTCCGTTTCATTCAGAAACCATATTTTCTGTGTTTAGTGGTTTTCTTTCATTATTAATCTTGGACATATTTATAAAACATAACAAAACAGTTAAGTTATTAGGTTGCTGTGTAAAAAAAACAAATGAAAGGAATAAAATATGTGAAACATTTAATTCCCCATGAACAAAGAGATATTCCTACAGAAGTACCGTCTGTTTTTGTCAACATAAGGAATGTTACATTTTTTCTCCATTAAGCTTTTTAAAATCACAACAGCTCGCAAAATCAACCCTGTTATTGGCATGTTTTTTTTTTCTGCGTCTCTTTGCTTTTCATCACATTCTCTCCTTCGTAGCAAATCAGTCATTTTTAAATGTGAAGTTGTCGTCATGAAGTTCGGCTGAATGAGCGCCATTACTGTAGAACTTAAACAGCTTGTCGAGTGTTTATATGTCTGAACGGAACCTCATAAAATGAATTTTCAAACACCGGACTCCCGTTTGGACCGTTCCCCCCCCGTTCTGCGATACCGCCGCCATCTTTAATTTCTGTACCAATGGCTCTGCTTATTGATGCCCAGCGGCGCCCTCTGCTGAACGGAGGCCAAACTATAACACTGAAAGGTTTAAGACGGTGTTTCTCAACGCTGGTCCTCACCGCCCCCCTGCTCTGCATGTTTTAGACGTGCCGCTATTCCAGAACAGCTGATTCAAATGATTGCATGACCATCAAGTACTGCAGAAGCCTGTTAATCACCCAGAGATGCAAGTCAGGTGTGTGGCAGAAGGGAAATACCTAAAACATGCAGGAGAGGGGGGCGGTGAGGACCAGGGTTGAGAAACTCTGGTTTAAGATAATTTTATTAATCAATTGGAACTAATTTTAGCCTAACAAACCATTAATCGACAATCACCAGTCGATTAATTATTTGCATCCCTAGTTCAGGTAGATCCCTGTCTCACCTGTGCGTTTCCGAGGACTGAGAGGGAGTCGGTTCTGCAGGATGGGGGAGGAAGGCGGTGTTGGTGGAGGCGCCTGTGCTGCAGATCTGCAAAGCTGATCCAATTTCTGCTTTGGAGAGGTTAGAGGGCTCTGGGCAGCAGAACATCTGGGTGACAGAAGCCTTGGTCTGTCTGACGACCGCCTCGGGGAAATCGGACCAATCCGACTCGGGGAAGGAAGCCGGAGCTCTGGCTTGTTTGGAGACACCAATGCGACCTTTGAGGGCTGAGCCGTCTTCGACTGCTGGGGTGCTCGGCAAGATTTGCGACGCGGGAACGGCAGTGGGGGCTGAACTTGCCCCTGAGAGCGAGTCCTGGGCATGTCTGGCTCTCTGATGAAAACAAAAAGAACAGAATGAGTGAACAGGATGTGGAAATGAACGATAACAGGAAGCTAAATGACATTTAAAAGAAAAAAAGTGTGTAGTTGCAATGTTGAATCTTCCTACATTTTCTCTTTCCATCATTCAAAATCAGAGATGCCCAAACTTTTAGCAACATGGGATAAAAACGTCAACAGTATTTACTGGTCAAGCCTGAAGCAATTAGTCAGTTAATCACATCGTAAATTAAAATGTGGTCAATAGTTTCCATTCTGATGTTTATTTTTTTTAAGGGAAGCTTTGTTTGGAGAGACTGCAATATCTATTTTATTTATGGTTTCAGTTGTGTGTGCTTCTTATTTCCTTTTCACTCGCATAGGAATACATTGAGATAGTGCACACAACCAGTTTTTGGTTGTGCGTTTTATTTTGGAAAATATCCTCCACTTTCTAATGTGAATTATTTCTAAAGTTAAGATTCATTAGTCTTTGAGAGGGCAAACATTTTATCAATTCATTTGCTGAAAGTTGTCTCAAAACAATAATTATTTAACACAATTTCTGGAAGAATTTATTATCCAGTGAAATTTATCATATTGAAGACCAAGAAAAAATGAAAAAGTTAAACCTAAAATCACAATCAGTTTTGTTAATATTTTTTTCTTGCTCAACAATAAATTACACATAAATGTTTTCTTTTTGTAGGACATGTGTAAATCATTGTAGATCCCAAGCCTAAATTTGTTTTGCATGTTTTCATTCTTGAAAGACAACCAACCTCTCATCTATTTATTTAGGGTTTTATTGAAGAAAATTAAAAAAGGTTTAGCCTGACCTAAAAACAACAAAAAACCTAAAAAAAAAAACAAAACATGATTTATGTTGCTATTTGCATAATATACCAAAAGATTAATACTTTGTGTTTTAACTAGCGATTTTGTGAACAGGTGTTAATCTGTGGCTCATAGTTTTCTCAATTGTCTTCCTGTATAGTTACAAAAACTAAATCAAATTACAAAAAATACTGTAAAACTTTTCCCTCAGTTTTAAGAAACTGACTATTATTTAGAGATGAATAATACATTCAGGTGTGGGAAACAAAAAGAAGCCTTTTTATTTCACTATGAATGTTGTGTTGTTACAATTTGGGTTAAAATGGTGCGAGTAGGTCAGATTACAAAAATCAGAGATAAAATAGTATCTGAACATAATACAAGTCGCACTGTCTCAATGTATTCTTACACGAGTAAAGGTAAAATAGTATCCGTTCAAGAGTGAAAAAGTATTTTGTAAAAAAGACACTGCGTAACTGTCCGAATTAATATTTAAAAATCATGTCCTCAGATAGACAAGAAAATTAAAGTTTTATGCAAATTCTAGTATTTTAAAGACTAAAATACTACAGCACTTACGTAAACTAGCTAATGGCGCCAAAACAACTACATCACCTCCAACACCCATCTACTTACGACTCTTTTTAACTAAAATGTCGATTTTAAGCACCCATGTTTCAAAATGACCGACTTCAGCAGATGTCCGGTCACGAAAGAGCAACTTTCTAACAAAACTACCGCAAACAAATTAGACAAATTTGCAAACAAGTCCTGGCACTTGGAAGTGGCTTTCTTATTTCCGCCTCTTAAACAACAAAATATTTGAGATTCTGTTACTTACGAGAAACACGTCGACGATGAACGCAGATTTGTAAATGGATAAAAGAAGTCCTCTTGATTCAGAGTTTCGGGTTTATTCGACGTAAAGCTGTTTGGTGTCCGTCTTCAGCTGCACACGGAGTCCGAACTGGCCAAATCTCTCTAACTCAGCTGTATCTCCCGCCAGCTCTCTCTGATTGGTTCACAGCTTCAGCTTCCGCGATGCTCATTGGCTTAGCGTCACATGAGGATGTTACGTCACTGTTGCTGAGCTCACACACAGTTTGGTGGCGGGAGTTTGGATTAAATCTCCGATTTTGGCGGATTGCGTTAGTCTACGTGTCAGAAGAGCCGCACTCCTAACGTGTTTTTAAATAATAATGCAGGCAAAAACTGGAAATAAAATACTAATAAATAGTTGACTACATCAATAAAAATAACAATTGTGATGTTATTTTTCTTTTAAACTGGACTTAACATTTCTTCATACTTTAATGCTTTTGATAGTTTCAAATAGACACAAAGTGAAAAATCATGATTAACAGGATTCAAACATGATTCAAACATCCATCTGTGAGTAGTCTATAATGTTTCACATTGTGATAAAGTTATTGAAATAAATTGGCTATTCAATAATACTAATTTATTGAATGAGTCTTCATTAATCCCAAAGGGAAATTAAATGTCCATTGTAAGTAATTTTATCCCAGTTATTTCAGAGTTGTAGATACTGATGGCTGTGAAGCATCTCCTGTAATATTCTGTATTACGTGTCTGAAGAAGCCTCTGACTGACGTTTCATGAAGAGGCTCAGAGTTGTCCAGAATTTTCTTTATTTTTATTTGAAGAATCTTTGAATAATAATCAGATTACACTTTCCACAGCAGATTTTTAGAAGTTATGCAGCATATGGCACCAATGCATTAATACGCTTCCTCTACTTCTTCTGGGTAACTCAGATCTGAACCTTCAGTCACATAAAGATGGTTACAAAGTTAGCCTTCTATCACTTGAACATTTCCAGGATTAAATTACTAATGTCCTAGTAAGATCAGATATTTAATCAAACTGATTACTGCAAGTATCATAGGTTTCCCTAAAAAGTCTTAAAACTTTAACAGTTGTATTTTATCAGTTATTATTTTATCAGTTAAATCAGTTTTTATTTGTATGCCAAATAACATGAATATGAAAATATGTTAAATATTTACTTTTAAGAAGTATTCATCAAATGCAGAGAAAGTGTTATTTTAATTTGTTAATAGGTAGTAGGTAGGCGCTTTGACGACATTCATGAATCAATCTGCAGTAATTTCCATTTAGTCGCCTAGACGTTTACAGAAACATCATTAAAATCAAGCAAAAACAACACGAGACAATGAATTCAATACCCTTTGTCCCCTAACAGGAATGTATTTTATTGAATTTATTTCAGATGAAGAAGAAAAAAAGATTAAAAACGAATATTCGCCACTTGGTTCCTGTTTTTCAGAGTGAGCAATGTGAAAACATCGTGACGGATCACTCATGCGTCAGAGGTGAGTTTACATCCAGTAAAGAAAGTGCAGGTTCAATAACGTCACCGGCGTCGATCGCTCGTCTATTTATTACCTGATGGATCTTTAGGAATCATACAAAAACTAAAAACAACCAGCTGGTGAAAAACTGACATGCATCAGAGCATCATTCACCCCAACGACCGAACACTCAGAGAGGCTCCAGGTAGTCAGACTGGAGCTCACTCACCGCTGGAGATCCTTTCCTATATCACAAAAACGTATTACGTCACAAAAATAGATCAGTAATTAGGATCATCATTCTTTAGTGTAAATATACAATATTTATTGCATTTTCAAATACACTCGTTTCCTATTTTGTTTCTGGCCGTCACCTGAAAAGACAAAATAAATTGTAAAAGCCATAAAGTACCAAAGAGAAGTGAAGTCAGCCTGGTGTAAGGCAAAGAGCAGCAAGAAACGCTGCTTCTGTGAGAAATCACCAACTAACCTCAACCTCCTCCTCCATTTCATCAATTAATCTGAGAGCGATTAGTGTTTTAAAGTGAAGTTTAGCAGATCGTAAAAAAGTAAAATATAGCACTGATTTAAACAGTTTTCTGGCACTTAGTGTTCAACGTTTTATTAGCTGCTACCATTTACAACTACAAACTGTCCCTTGCATAGAAAATAAAATCATAATGTCTCTGTGGAAAAAGAAAAGAATGAATAGCTTTTAGGTTTACCTCCTAAAAGATTTCTGATATATATATATATGACTATTTCCTGTAAACTCCACCAACAAACTAGGAAAATCTGCAGCTAAGGGGATTTTTCACCAAACCGGTTTCAGTTCTGATTCTAGCTCTAAAAGCACATCTTTTAAAACTGTAACTTAATAAAAAGCAATGCTTTATTGCCCATAAGGAGGTAAATTAGCACTGGAGATACATCTGATGCCTCAGGTTCGTCAGATTTACTGTCGCCAGACAGTGAACTTATAACTGCACTGCAAAAAAGGAAAATTTTACCAAGTATTTCTGGTCTAGTTTCTAGTGCAAATATCTTAGCACACTTGAAATAAGACAAAACTGAACTTACAAGTGACTTTTCAGCAAGAAAAGTTTTGTCTTATTTCAAGTATACCAAGATATTTCCACTAGAAATAAGAAAAATACTTGGTAAGATTTAGTTTTGTTGCAGTGCTGTTGGGCCTGGTGTTTATAAATCTATTTAATCAGGATGGAAGGCAGGATGTTGGCAGCTCAGACAAAAAAAAAAGAAAATCTCTGGGATTGGTGTCAATAAAGTGCCTCAGATATTGTACAGTTGGAGCCGGTTCTCTGTGGAAAAACAAACTGGATTGTAATAGAACCAGTAAAGAACTGGAACTGCTTTGGTGGAAAACCCCAATAAATCCTCTAACCTGGTTCGGGTTCTTGCTCGACTAAACAGTGACGATCCGGTCACTGTAACGTCACTGAACAAGCTTATAATGTTACACAAACGCTACTGAATAAGAAATATTTTATCTCTAAAGTGCATAAATCAGCATCATGCACAGTGTTGGTTTTAGCGGTTAAGGTGAAGTGCAAAAATCGCCTTAAGACGGGAAAAAAAAACATTCAGAAAGAAGGAAAAGTGGAAAAAAAGAATGCATTCCCTCTCCAAATGTAAAAAGTTGACAGCATCAAGATGTAAAACTCTATTCTACATACGGAGCAAAAATAACGTGACTCAAAGAGCTTTTGGCACGCAGAAAAAAATAAAATAAAATAAAAAAAATTGGCTGCAAAGGAACACCGTTACCTGGCAACGGGAACGGCGATTAACCAAAAACCTAAACAACAACCCCACATCTGTGGGCAAAGAGCTTCTCAGAAACATTTAACAACATAGCTTCCGTTTATAAAGTTGATTTTTTTCCCCCCAAAAAAACATAATAATGACACCCAAAAAAAAAAAAAAAGCCAAGATAAGAATTGAGAAAAATCATAATAGTTGTCATATTAAAAGAATAATTCAGAGTTTTGGTCCTGATATGTCGTGTCGCGTCCCATCGTTGGAGGAGGTGGAGCTGAGCAGCGTCGGCGGTTTTGTTCTCTCATGCGGTGTCAAAACTTTTCGTCGTTTGTGCCGCGGTGCGTCCGGCTGGCTTAGCGTCGTTTCGTGTGTAGTGTGTCTAAGATTCGCGTGTCTCTCCACCGCACCCTGCTGGCTCATTATGTCCTCTGACACAGTTCAAGTCCTGAGTGGAAACTGGTTCACCTCCCCACAGGCGGCGCTGGAGGAGCTCCTCTCATCACTCCTGGGCACAGAGAAGCAGAAACGACCATTACCATCCATCCACCCACCCACTTCCCTGTTGATAGGCTAGTTACCTTAGCAACACAGATGACACACAGCTCTATAATACAACAGCTGCGTTTTCATTGCAAATGTGAGAAAATTTGTTTATATTCTCATAATGTAGAAAACAAATTCTGCAATTGCAGTGTTTTTATTGAATAAAAATTTTTATCAAAATGACGTGTGGATAAGCTTGTTCACTCTATAAGTCGTTAAAAGCCCAATTTTATGGCCAATGCAAATGCAGCTAACGTCACTCTGAACCCAAGCAATGAACAAACGCTTGAAACAAATCGATGTGTAGGGGTGCTTAAGCTTTCGCCAGTTGAACAGAAACAAAACTGAAGTTATTATCTTTGGACCACAAGAGGAACGTACCCCTGTCAGATTTGCTGGGGTAAGTCCTGTTGGAGGGCCTGAACTCCTCAGGAGGTGGAAGATCTTCAATGGGGTGGAAGTTGAACTTTGACTCAAAATCATCTGAGGGAAGAAAAAAAATATGATAAAGGAGAATTAGATCGTCAGCCTGATGATTAGATCGTCAGCCTGATGATTAGATCGTCAGCCTGATGATTAGATCGTCAGCCTGATGATTAGATCGTCAGCCTGATGATTAGATCGTCAGCCTGATGATTAGATCGTCAGCCTGATGATTAGATCGTCAGCCTGATGATTAGATCGTCAGCCTGATGATTAGATCGTCAGCCTGATGATTAGATCGTCAGCCTGATGATTAGATCGTCAGCCTGATGAGGATGATGATTAGAATGTTGCAACGGATTCCTCCGTTGTTGCAAACAACAAAGGAGGAAAACAAATGACTGACTGTTCACTTCGCTTTACAGGAACTCTACTGTGTTTACTTAAAAAGTCCAGTTCGGGGGTGCTGTGGTGGCGCAGGGGGAAACCACAACCCACGTATTGAGGCCTTAGTCCTCATGCCGGTGGTCGCAGGTTCGATTCCCGACCTGGCAACATTTGCTGCATGTCTTCCCCCTCTCTCATGACCCTCTTTCCTTTCAAACTACTTTCTAATAAAAAAAAAGTCTGGTTCGTTTGAAGAGGTGTGAACGCATCAAACTCTGGTCCGCCTAAAAACCAAGGTCTGGGTTCAGTTGAAGTGAACTCTGGTGTGGTTTGAATGCATGTATGAACGGCAAGCAAACTGGAGATCACTTAAAAACCAGGAAGTGGACGACAGAGCAGGGTACTGTGGGTAAATACAACCAAAATAAATGCGAGTTTAACGTTAAGGGGAGAAATGGCTCTTTGTCTTTTACCAAAGATCCTACAACCGTTAAAATCTGACGCTGCTCCATTTTGTTTATATCCTGTATAGAAGAAAGTTGTGCTCAGCGTCTTCTTCAGAGGTTTTTGTGTTGTTTCCTTCAGCAATTCTTGGTGCTGCGCCCCCACATGAGAGGAGGGGTAAAGAGGTTTTTCAAAGGGTCTGCATTCTTTGACACAGTGCAGTGTGAATGTGAACCACAGCAGCTGAGAATGTAACAAATGTTGCAACTTTAGTGCCAAATTGAGTTTACCAGACTATCAGGTGTGAAAACAACAGAAGTTCAGTAAGTATTTAGCGTTTTTTTGTCCTGTAAGTGAGCTGGTCTCTGCTGCATGCTGCTCTTAAAGGGAAGTGTTTAATTCAGATTAACTCCTTATAAGCGTGTGAACACATGCTAGTACTCTAAGAACTGTCGCTGTACTCCTGATTTGTGCGAACAGCAGGAAACAAAAGCCTTGTTTGCATAGCTGAAGGAGGGCATTTGACTATCCACGACTGTTCACCGCTGACAGCTTCAACACATCAAGATCACAAACAAAACAGTTCACCAGCAGAATAACTGGTTCCATTTAGAAGACTCACATGGACCAGTAACAGCGAGTAATGAGATGATAATAAATCAAGCTCTGAATCTGGAACAAGAACCAACTGTTTTCTGATTCAGAGCTTTTTTTTTTAAGGTTTTGTTGGCTCCAGTGGCCTTTATTTGAAAGTAGTTTGACAGGAAAGAGGGTAATGAGAGAGGGGGAAGACATGCAGCAAATGTCGCCAGGCTGTGAATTGAACCTGCCACCACCACACACCCTAAGGCCTCAATATGTGGGTCATGCTTTGCCCCTGCGCCACCACAGCACCCTGATTCAGAGCTTTAAAACTGATCTCAAAGATATTACAGCAAGCTACAGAGAATAAAAGTCTGCATGCTACCGTCTTATAGTGAGTTTATAAAAACTTTACCAGGAAAAACAATGTTCAACACTAATGTGAAGTTTAGTTCAATTCAAAAAGGGAAATTAAATGCTGTTGTAACTCAAACTATCAAAGTTTATTGAAAGAGTTGCTGCAGATTTTGATAGATCTCCTGTAGCAGTTGGTATCCACCAGTACAGTCCTACTTGCAGCTAGGACACATGATCTATCATTGTCTATCATGTGATAGACACACTATAGATCATGATTATCTATCATCATGTATTTATCATGTGATAGACACATGATCAAACTGATAGATCTATCAAACTGATAGATAAAAAAAATAATCAAAAAATGAGATTTGTTGGAATCTGATCTTCCATCAGATTTTCCAACATCTGATGGAAAATTTAATATTCCAATATTAAGTGTTTATCGCTCAAACTCTCAAGGCCAGCAGGAAAAGTTGGTGGAATCAAGTAACTAACCGACTCTTTGGTTACCTAGCAACTCAGTCATTCTTTGGTTGCCTGGCAACAACTTGCTGAGTAACTAGCACAGAAGGAGTTTCATGTTTCTTCACTTTGCCTCATAACTGGTTAAAAATAAACAACGGCATGAAGTGAAAACTGTGGATAAAACAGGAACCAGTTTGGTAATTTTTCACATATTTAAAAAGAATTAATAAAAATTATCAATAATTATCAATAGACTGATATCAATCAGGGTTTCCACCAGTGTATGAGCCTGGTGGCCACCAGGCTTAATTTCTGCCCCCAGCAGACTAAGCTTTCTTTGTTTATTTGTTATAGTTTTCTTTATACAGCAGTAACAGTCGTAGCAAAGACGGGTCAGAGGGTGCGTTCACACTGCAGCCTGAAGTGACTCAATTCCGATTTTTTTGACGTAATGCGACCTGTATCCAATCTTTTCATGGCAGTGTGAACAGCACAGGTCGGATTCTTTTTCGAATGTGACCCAAATCCGATACGTATCCAATTCAAATGCGACCTAACGTCCAGGTCGCATTCATCCGAACTGAACGTCACTGATTCTCAACAAATCTCACTATTCTGCGTCCTGATAAGCGCAAATGGGAAGAAAAACAACAACCATGACGAACTATATGAGGATTAAGTTGTTAATATGTTGCTCCGGCCGGACAACAACTTCAAATATGTAAGCTAAGCTCCACCGTTAGCCTCCATGTTTGCTTCCGCAAACACTGAGCACTTCTTCTTTTTATGGCGGTTGGCAGAACACTGAGAACGCTGACGCTATTGCGCCCTCTACTGCACATGCGGGACACTTTCAGGTCGTTTGCCCGTTTACACTGCAGAACACATACAGGTCGCATTTACTGGCAGTGTGAACGGCCCGGCAAAAAAATCGGAATTGAGTCACTTCAGGCTGCAGTGTGAACACACCCAGAGTCTGTTTGGTGAAACACTTGGAAGCACAGCTGGTCAGTATGTGAATAAAAACAAATAAATTAAAAGACACCAACAGGTCCAGTGTCTATTTTTATTCAGTGCAAACAACTTAATTAGGACAAAATAACCAAAGTGCAAAAACTTGATATTTATTTTAATTGTATCGTTTATGTTTTTTTTAAATGATTTTTTAAGACTAACATTGGTGGTTAGGTATTGTTAAAAACCTCTTACAATAACACATCATTACTGAATCATATTTTCAACTTTCTGTCAACTTTAAACATTCTTTAAATTCAAAAACACAATGGGCCGTTGGAAGACTGTCCTAGCGACTCTTAGCTAGTTTTCTGGGTGAAACCCTGGTTATGAAATACTTAAATGTTTTGTTTCTACATGTCATTTTATAAAGGACATAACATGCTTATGTTACTTTTACATTAACATTTATCATTATATACTGTAATACTAAATGGACAGTCAAAGTAGATTAAATTAAGGTAATAATTTGTGCTACTAGGTGGTGTTTGTACTCACCCATGATGGATTTGGAGGAGGGGCCCGTGGAGTGGCCGTTCCTGAAAGGTGGAGGAGGAGGAGGAGGACCAGCCGGGGTCCGGGAGGATGAGGAAGACAAGATGGGTGATGGCGAGGGGGGCGGCGGGGGTTTCACCCGGCCGTGTTGTTCTGAAACTCCAGTACTATGGCCGCGGTACGGGGGCGGCGGAGGAGCGTCTCTTCCACCATTACGAGAACTGGAAGGAGGCAACTGAGGGGCTGAGGTGAAAACACAAATTTAACTTTTAGGAAGGAGCTGATGAAACTCCAATAAGTTCATAGTTTAGCTTAAAAACATGTTACTATATAATAAAATGCAATAATCCAGAAACATTTCGGAAAAGACAAAAAACAAATCGGAAGATTGGTTGCTTAGCAACATGCGTAGCCTAGCAACATGTGAGGTTTAGATAATAGTTGAGAGACCACGCATGTTTTACTTTAAAAATCAAAGACGTTGTAAGTAATTTTCAGGTAGTTTTCCTTTTCAAAGCATTCTGAACGCCCCAATTCAGATCTTTTCACCCACTTCCAGAGACATTAGAAAAAGTACATCCAATCTTATCTACCTCAACAAAAGTTAAAAAAATAAAAAGTCACTCTCTGTCCTCTTCTGCTCTCCTGTCAAAGAGATTTGACCAATTAACTTAAATGGTTGACTTAACTGCACATTTGCATGTTTAAGCTTCTTTTAACAGTGACGGCGAAGAAGGGTTAAAGAGACGATTTGGTAAAACGGATGGAAGCGCAGTTGGTCAGTATGTGGAAAAATAAACGGACACCAGGCTTATTCACTGTAACAACTGCCTGTTTTTCATGCCAACAAGAGACAGGTCACAGATTTAGGATTGAAAAAATTTGAACACTTAAATTAGGATGAAACAACTAAAGTGCAAAAACTTTATAATAATTTTAATTGCTTTGTTTCTTAATGTTGACCTTTTTTTAAGACTGTATCGTTGTTGTTCAGGTATCATTAATCTGTTCTAACAACACATAACTACAGAGTCGTAGTCAACCTTCCTGTCAACTTTAAACATTTCCTTAAGGTTTTGTTGGCTCTAGAGGCCTTTACTTCAGTTGCCAGACAGGAAGACGGGTTATGAGAGAGAGGGAAGACGTACGGCAAAGGTCATCAGGTCGGGACTTGACCCTGTGACAGGAACGTCGAGGACTAAGGCCTCCACACATCGGTCGCGCTTTTCCCCTGCGCCGCCGCGCCTCAACTTTAAACACTTTGTAACTAAAAACACGACGGGCCGGTGGATGACTGCACTAGCGCACCTTAGCCAGTTTTCTGGGAACCTCTGTGCACCCGTAGTAAATATATTTGACTTGCTGAGAAGTTGGTACCTGTTTTGCGTCCAGGTGGCTCTCTGGCCGGCGGTGGCGGTCTGCTGACCTGCTGGGAGGAAGAAGGTGGCACCATCGGCGGTGGCGGGGCGTGGTTACGACCTTGGCCGCCGCCTCCTGACGTCTGTTTTTTGCGTAGCGAGTTTTTTCTCTGAGGAAGCTCCGGAGCCCCGCCGCTGTCTACCTGCGACGGCCCGTTGGCGGTGCCGCTCGGCCTGTAGGGCGGAGGAGGCGGTGGCATCGACGAGCCGCCGCTTGGCGGTTTGCTGGAGGAATAATTCGACCTGACGTTGCTGCTTGAGGAAGAGGAGGAGGAGGAGGAAGAGCCTCTGCTGGGTGTTGGAGGAAGAACTTTGTCTCTATTGTAGGACGGACCTTTCTGGTTCGGGGTGGGAGGAGCGTTGCCACGGCCACCTTTGTTGAAGGGGGGAGGAGGAGGAGGAGCAGAGGTGCTGTGCTTCATCCCGCCGCTGGAAGAACTGTTGCCGGCGGCGGGGCGGCTGATGTCCGGCAGCGAGGGGCGGTGGGACCGCTGGTGGTCCGATGAAGACGGCTTGTTGGCCAAGCTGGGTGAGGTGGAGCCACCGCTGGGGGGGCGAGGAGCTGCGGGTCGTGACCCTGGAGGTCGAAGGGCAGATCTGCCGACTGAACCAAAAGCTGAACCATCTGGATGAGCGAGAGGAGAGGTCGACTTCATGAAATGGAGATTTACACGAGGGACGCACTTTTTCACTTCTGATACCGATACAGAGGTTTGATACGGCACAGAAAAAACACCAAATCTTACCAAGTGTTCAGGTCAGTTTCACTTTATTTTGGCAAATGATCACCGAGTGTCTTTAGTCCAGTTTATACTGTTAATATTTCAGTGCCCTTGAAATAAGACAAAACTAACTTAAAGGTGCTTTTCAGTAAAACATAGGAGCTTTTTTAACTCTGTGATGAAGCTACTAATTCTATTGGGATTATTATTTTACTTCTTGTTATAAGTTAAATAATCTGCCAGTGGAACCATTTTGCTGAAAAGTTACTAGTCATTTTGTCCAGAGATGCATCAAACTCTATAATCCATCAGATTATTAGTAAATTACATATTCTCATACATAAATCAGCTCTGAAAGTGTTAATTAAAAACAGGTTTTTTAGTTTAAAGTTGTAACAGAGCCTGAAGACATTCAATGTGATCTTCAGCTTTAATTTACACAGATTATCTGGGAAAACCCTGCAGCCTGCATAGAAAACATCAGAAATGGCTTTTACCTCCAACTGGACGTAATTTTGGAACGCCTCCTTGGAAAAGCGCTCCCATTCCAACCGGGCCTCCACCTCCAAAACCGCCTCCGCCTCCGCCTCCTCCTCCTCCTCCTCCTCCTCCTCCTCCTCCTCCACCTGCACCTCCACCTCCACCTCCACCTCCTCCAGGTTCTGGTAAAAAGATGCAGTAAAACGCATTAAAGCTATTATTAAAGTATTACTACTAATATCAAACTCTATGATGAATATTTACAGGTGAACGAAAACATTCGCAGACAGTGTTTCCATGCAGTTTGGGTGATGAGAAAATGAGTGGACGGCGTCAGATCAGGAATGTAAGGATGCATTCAGATCAGAATTAGCCAGCCACATTTGTTTATTAGTATTCTGTTTGCATATCCAGGAAGCTTTATTGCCGGGAAGACTGTGCAGTGGAGTGCTTGTTTGGCCAAATGTGGAGCAAAGGGACCTTTAAAATGCAAGTTTCTCCTCATGTATCGAACATAAAGTGCTCCACTCTTAAGCTGCTTTGGTTCTGGACTGATTGTGGAAACGTCACATGGGTTTGTTGTTTCAGGAATCTCTGCAGGTTTATGACAGAACCGTTTTGTGAAAGAGACGTTTGACACCTTCCACCCTAATCAGATAATTATCTTTAAATCCTGTGAGATCAATTTTTATTTGATTCATGTATGCAGGATCAGGAATCCATTTTAGGCTACATTCACATACAAATGAAAACCCAAATCCGGATTTTTCAAAGCAGTCTGAACGACCCAGTTCAGATCCATTTTCAACAGAGAATGTAGCTGAACAGAAAGAAAAACAAGTGCACTTGGCTACATTTACTATTTCAGGGTTGACATCTTATTTAATAGAGATTATTAAAGTAGTCCAGGCAGCTAAATTACTCTTTTTTTAAAGGGTAAAAAATAACAGAATGGCATAAGCTAAATGCTAATTTCCACACAGAACAGATTACAACTGATCAGTCAACAAGCATCCAGAAACATTTTAACATCTTTGGTAAATAGGTAAATGGAGTCTAAAGGGGTCAGAGAAAAGGATGCAGTCTCAGTGCTACTCACTGTCCAGTACTGGAGCGCTGCGGTCATTGACTTCAGTGACCTTCTTCAGCTTGGCTCCTTTGCAGATGTCTGACAGCAGGGCTCCACGGCCTTTCGCCTCAGACGAATTCAGCTTCGGAGGCGTGGTGTTGGCCTGGGGAAAATGTTAAAGGGGGATTTATTATGCAAAATTCACATTTTACATGATTTTAAACTTTCATGTGGGTCTCCACTGCTTCTAAAAACAACCCAGCTGATCTCTAGCAATAAGTTCACATCTTTTGGTGTCTGGAAAACCCGTCAAAAACCTCCTGACTGTTCAGTCACATTTGACGAGAGCGGCGCTGTTACCTAGCAACACAAGCTGAGCTCCAGCACGTTTGGTCAGCTGGTTTTACTGTGCAGCACTGTACAATGGCTGCTGGAAAAGACGACTGTTTTGTTGTAGACTTGCCATCCAGAAACTGCTTGCTGCATTCTTGTTGGTTGTGCAGGAGGGTCTACTTTTCAAAGATGCATTGTTGAATAATTTAGCATTTGTTTGCAGCCATTTTCCCAAGCGAGTGTAAACATTAAGTTAGGGGGCGTGGCCAGAAGTAGTACATTGGATTTAATGTGACACGACACCCTAACATATCTGAAAATAGGCAGAACTGACCAGACTGCAAGCTCATTATCTGAGAATGACTTTGTGCAAAAAAGCAATAAACGTGTTCAAGGAAGCATGATAGGCCAGCCTTAACAGTCACAATATCATATTTCTGTTTCCTTCATTGTTTCCTTGAGCAGAAAGTCTGTCGACAAGACCTGAATGGGTACAAATGGGCAACTTAATCTTGTTTTTGCTTTTTTAGACTCCAAAACATATCATATTTCCTTTTTCTCTGCCTGTTAAGAAACTAAACCAAGCACATTTCTGAAAAACATTCTTTTAATGATTGACTGTAAGTGTGTTGTCGTAGCAGAACCAGCCATAAATTCACTTTGATTGCAAGCTAGCAGTAAAAAAGAAAAATTATATGTGTTAGCTCCAGTCACTCACCTGACTAAAGGTTGGGGGAGGTGGAGGACCAGGTGGAGGGGGAGGAGGAATCGGCATCCTGTCCCTCTACTGGCAACTCTCTCTGGAGGTCAAAGGCCAATGGAGTTACTGACTTCTGAATGATGGCATACACCGACTCTCTAGAAAACAAAAAATACACGTTTAAACTTACAAAGTTAAAGTTTAGACAATTATTCAACCCTGAAGCTGCGTTCTCCATTTCAGCAAATGCAAAACGCAGGCATTTGGAAACCTTTTAAGCACAGGTTTTTAAATGCTTAACAGAATGTATAATCAGCCAATCACATCGCAGTAACTCAATGCGTTTAGCCGTCCAGGCGTGGTGAAGACACCATCTTGAAGTTTAAAGCGGGAAAAAACAGGGATTTAAACCTGCAGTATGTAACTTTTATAAATAATGGAGTTTTTTTTTTTTTTTTTTTACACATTTGTTAAAAATGTCACCATGTCATAACAGAATAACACAAGAGATAATCTGTCAAAAGATCAATTTCCTCCACCTCCTCCCTGAGCTACTATAGCCATCTGACGAAATGCATCACTCCCGACCAAAAACAGCCAATGAGAGCCAGGAGGAAGGTCTTAGTGCTGTCAATCACCCTCATGTACTGGTTGATAAATTTGCTAATGGTGGAGAAACAATGGACCCTTACAGGAAATCCGTTTATCTGTCATCATCAGTAGTCATGCTAACTAGCCTTAGCATTCATAACATGCTATGCTAGCAGCAGCGTAGCAGAGAGCAATGTGGAGGGAGGGAGGAGAGGGTGATTGACAGCACTGAGAACTGCCTCCTGGCTTTGATTGGTTGTTCCTAGATGCCACTGGGAGATGGCAAAGGAACTCAGTTTTCTCAGACTATCTGTTTCGTACCGTCATGACTTGGTGATAGTTTCAACAAATGTGTAAAGAAATGTTTATAAAAGTTACTTTACATAACTGAGCGTAGCATTTTAAAAGCCAATGATGTTCTGGGGTTTACATGCAATCATTTAAAGGTTACAACAAGTGGTCACAAAAATAAAATAAAACAGAGCATAAGTAGAAGGGGCTAAAAAGTCTTTCCGATGTCAAAAGTCAGACGTGAATGAACAGATACTCAAGAGCATCCTAAATAAGTTATGCTGTAAACAATTACAAAAGTCCAAACTAACAACCAGAATAGAGAAAAAATGGATTCAAAAGGGCGGCATCACATATTTTCCAGGCAAGCCGTCCTTGCAGTTGCATAAAACTGCATCCATTTGTTTACATTTGATTGTAAACAAATAGAGTGGATAACGCAGGAACAACTGCACCACTGTTTACTTTCCTGTTAATGTTACTCTGCACCCTGCATTCCCATATTTTATTCCATCCAATTCAAAGTTCATTCCAAGCAAAACAACATGATTTGTTTGCACCTGCAAGTTTGCTCGCAACATGGGTACCTGTGTGCAGGCATTGCAACACGTCACTGAACTAACACTGTAACCGGAGAGCAGCTTAGATGGCAGAAATGTGACAAATATATCAGTTCTCTAGAAGAAACGCACTCCCATTTTTCCTGAAGAAACAAGTTTAGACTCACATCAAATTTCAAGCAATCTACTCAAAACTATCAAAATAATGTTGAATCGTTAAAATAAAACAGAAAATGTTCTCTGCAAAACGTCATGTTTAGCATAAATATCAAGCTCAAAATACAATCAATAAAAATGCATATCTTAATCAAAATTTAACAATTTATTTGTTCCTGTTAGTTTATATTTGTGCTGCAGTGAAAAGATTATCTGTAGTCACATCATACATATTATTACAACAGTGAATAAGGGCCAGTGAAAATAGAAAACGAAGTTAAGTTCTGCCAGGCAAGCTGTCCTTCCCTGGCAGAACAATCTCAAAAAAAACAGACAAAAAATACTTGGAAATTTATGAGTTTCAAAAGTTTAATTTATTTTTTTAAAATAAAAAAATAAAGAAAAATGTGGAAATTTCTGATATTAATCTCAAAAAGTCTAAGTTCCAGAAAACGTTCGACTTTTCAAACTCAGGAGTGTTTCTTTTCCATCTCAAAATTTCTGAAATTCTTCCAGAAAATTTTTCACTTTTCAAGCTCATTAATTTCCACCATTTTCTAGAAAATGTCTATAATTTTTTGGCAGAAATGTCCTCCTTTTTTATTTCCTGTCTGCAGTGGCCCTCATCCACCATCGTACATTATACATAAACATTCCAAGTGGTACTAATGCTAAGCTAAGCCAGTTTTACTTGTACTCCTCCATTATCTTATGGAAAATGAATGTGTTTTGACGAGTTGAATCACTTCCTGCTCCTCTTCTTTCACATTTTCCAGTTTTGACCGACCGTCATTCCTACCACCAGGATAATAAAGCGTCTCTGTGATGGACTGCAAAGCATTTTCACTCCGGCTTTTCATACCACAAGCTTTTCCCACCATCTTTACTTTCCTTACAAAACACACGAGAGACAGACATGAACCAGAGTTTAGGTAACCGTGTTGCCATGGAGAAGGAAATTTATAAAAACCGCAAAATTAGATTGTGGGTCATGACATAAACAAAGATGAGTAAAAAATGTTGCATTCAAATTTCTCAATGATTACCAAACACTGGAAATGATCAGCCCTGTTGTATTATTTGGAAGATCAAGGCCAAACACATACATAATAATTATTATTATAAATCCATATTATTTGGACTGTTTTAGTCTCAGCCTTACGGAAGAAGATTAGGGCCACCGGGGGAAAAAAAAATCTGACTTTAATCTAGAAATTCTGATTTTAAAAAAGTCATAATTCAGACAGAGATTAACACCAGAGTTCATAGACTGAAGTCAGAATCTAGGAACTCTCAAGTCAAACGGTAAATATGAGGAAAAATATATATATAAATCTGATGAAAAGAGTCAGAACTGAGAGGTTAATTCAGGATTATTACTTTAATCTCAGAACTATTAGGGAAAATGTAATTCTGAGAAACAGAATTCAGAGATTAAAGTAAGAAAAACTAGCAAAAATTAATAAAAACTAACTAAATTAGTCAAAATAAAAATAAAAATCCCAAAACTATTCTAACCCTGTCATGGTGATTGAGATGCCACATGGTACTTTAAATATGAACATTCAGACTCGATGAAAGTATCTAACAGAGTGACGGTGCAACGTGTCTGAGGTCACTGGATCTCCCCAAACCAGTTTAGGCCTTAAGCTGGTTCATGCCTGCAGCGCTGGTCCCTCCCTCACCCTGACGGCGCGTGGCTGTGGGGTTTCTGCAAGAAACGCTGCAGGAATCTCACCAGTCAAGTCCAGTCGGTGAGGCGGTGTAAACGGAAAAGCACAGCAGCAGAAATGTCGGGGTCAGGGATGGGGGCATTTTACAAACCAACTCACTCAGAGCTGTGAAAGCACTGGATTAAGTGGATTAAGATTAATCCCTTTGATCATTTCACATGAAAAGTATCTGAGGTTTGAGTCGGGCTTCAGACTTTTGACGCACAGCATACGTTAAGTATGTTAAAGTTAATGTGCGGCATATCTTTCACACCTCAGTAAAGACCTGATTAGAGCTGAAAACAATCAGATTAATCGTGAACAACTGATTATTAAAATCATTGTAAACTAATTTAGTAATCAGTTAATTGTTAACTGGAGTGTACATACTTGGCCTTTGCTGGAAAAACAAAATATTCAGAGCAAAAATTAAGTCAAAACTGTACAAAGATATTTTTAAAAGTTCTCTTGTGGCATAAAATGTTCATTATTTAAAAAAGGAACCGAATGGTTTATTTTAATGATGCAGAATGTATCGCCATCGGTCAATATTAGTCATTTTTAACATATTGGTGTCGATCTGGTAAATAAAACCAGGCCGATATTAACAACAAATATTTGTTTTCATCTTGTTGCCATTTGTCTTTGGTCGTTTCCTTTCTCAATTTGTTCAAACGGCACAAAACTATAAATATAATATTGGATATCAATTTTCATATCGGTGAATCCCTAGTTGATTTGCATCTTTTTTAAACAATACTATAATCCTTTTATAATATTGGAGAAAGAAAAGGTAAAGTGAGTAAGTGAAAAATCTGTAGAATGTGCTTATTTCTTTCATTAAAATAATTGGTAATCGTCAGAAAAATAGATTGTTTATTGTCATAACAATAGCTATTCATCTTTTTTATGATGAGACCACATCATAAAAAAAGCATTTATTACAAAAACAGTTGCAAACACTTATCATAATATTAGAAAATAGCATATTACTAAAATAGTAGTTAGTTGCAGCCCTAGATTTGAATACATGTCGTTTCTGAAGATGTTTTTAATGCTGTACGAAAAATAAATCCTGGATTTAGTTTATTTTTGTCCAAATGTTTGAATTTTAAATAGTTCAGATGATGGCACTGAATGCAGCTCTATTACTACAGCTATATTATAACACCGCCGAGGTAAAATCATAGAGATATGGAGTGAAGTGGAGTCACCAACTAGGAAACAGATTATTCAAATATTCTTTGATAGGCACCTTGGTGTGGTACCCAGTCAGGACATCCCCAGTTCAGACCGCAACGTAGGTCAGGATTGTCTGCATTTATCTAGTTCAGGGGTCTCGTTCGAAATAAATCTGGACAAAAATGCTAAAGAATGGAGCAATGTTTTAAATTTAATGGTAACTTGTTGCAAATTATGTAAATGTCTCATCTCACTGAAGAAAATGCATAAAAACAAAAAACAAAAACATAATTGTTCTATAATAAGATGATCTAAACATATTTATTTAGTTTTGGTTCACATAGCTGTGTTGTTTTTGTGGCTCTAAAACTTTTTAGTTGGACCAAAGGCCAAAAAAAAAAAGAGAAAGAAAATCAAAAACTGTTGATTACAAAATGGCCGCCATTTTACATGTTGATGTCACATACATGGCAACATAATTTTATCTATTACATGCCAAACAACATAAGTAGAGGTTTTGCTCCTTCAGTGACTGTACAGAAAATTAATTGTATTATATTTATCTGTATTTAATGCTATTTGAGAGATAGCATCAATAATCTACATATTTGGATTGAAGCAAGTGTGTTGGATTCCTTAAGCGCCTAATGAATCTAATTAGCATCATACCTAAATTTACACTAATGGACTGTTTGAACTTATAATGTCCAAATTATTTAACATGTTTGACTGTAAAAACACCAGCAAAAATATTTTTTGTACAACTGGATATAAATTCAGGTTTTACGTGGTTGGAAAAAGGTGAGTATATATATTTTTTTACTTTAGAGCAGCACTACTCTAACATATTTTTACTCAGGTAAACATAAAAAGTAGTTGTCCACAAAATTACTCAAGAGTAAAAAAATTCTGTTGAAAGGATACTGAAGTACCAAGTAGCTGATCAAAACATCTAATTTAATATTCTAAATACCAGATGGACAAAAAAATGGCTATGTGCAAATAATTACAAAATAACCAATTTTAAGCAGAAGAAACACTTCTGCAGGTATTTTTTTTCCAAGATAAAGCTTATAAATTAACACTTATAGTAGGTACTCATATACAAATATGAACAGAGTAAAAGTACATTGAGTAATAAAGTGACTAACTTACATAATTTAGGCGTCATAAGAGAAAATAAAATTAGAACAATAAAGAGATCTCACTTTGTCATAAACTGGTCTGTGTCTGGTGAATTTTTAATTAAAAACAAGTTTGATCTTCATCTAGTGAAGTTAATAGCAGTGGATAGAGTATCCAGAAATTTCACTCAAACATGAGTGAAATTTCATCATACTTCATAAAAGTATGATCCACTACATTTACTCAACTAAATGTAACTGATTACATGCAACTAGTTACTACCAACCTCTGAAATCCAGCTTTAGAGGAGGAAGTATAATGCTTCTGTGGTCAAGGAAATAAACTGAGCTACAGTGTTAAATAACTGTTTATTTAGGCCAAAACTAGACTGATTCCCCATATTCAATATTGACATAATATAATAAAGGGCTCACATTAACCATTTCACTAATTTAAGGATTAACAATAACAGAGGTAAAAACTAAAAGTGACTAAAAGTAATTTGATGGCTTCTAAATAAACAATATGTCAGATAAACTGATTTAACATCAATCCACCATTTAACATTTATAATCAGCATAGGACATCATTTTAGAGAGCTGTTCTTACCGACAAGTCACCGGATACAAAAGTAAAACACATACATGACTGTGGGGCAGTTACGATTTCAACACCACAGGTAAGACCTTTCGAAGTAGTTGTTAATCACTTTATGAAAATTATTTTTCATTTTATTTATTGGGTTTTATTCATAAATGGCTCGACAAGAAAAATGGCAGTTAATTTTCCAGGACCAGGAATCGAACCAGGGACAGCTGCCTCGAGGACTGATCCACCTGATTCCAAACAATGACGTATTTTATATGTGAACCTTTTACGGTATGTAACCTGCTGACTATGTTTTCCAGAATTAAAAAACACCGAGTTCCGGACAAGCAGAAACGTGTAATCTGTGACAGAAACTTTAGTCAGGCCGAGACAGGTTGCATAGCCGCTCCCAGACATGGCAACAACATACCTGGCCGAAACTCAGGAGGACTGAAGCCAAACATTTACTCACCGGAGCTTCGGTACTCTCGTTTGCCCAAACAACATGAATGGAAAGTGCTGGCGTGGCAGTCTCTCGTTGAAGCAGTATGGTAAAAATAAACAAACAAACAAAAAAAGAAACGGCTCGAGGAAGGCTGCTGGCAGGTCGCAGTAGTGTGGCTTAACGCCGCCGAAGAAATTCACAGGTTAGCCGGGGCTAACGTTAGCGACTAGCTGTTAGCACAGAGCTGTTTACTTCAAAGCTGTCAGTGTCAACCCGGTTCGGCTACCTACAGTCACTGCCCGAGTAGGACACCTCTGCGTGTTGCCATATAAAACAAACTACTGGGCCTCTTTTCAACGTTTCTGGTTGTCACGGCAGACTTTACCCGCACTACTGACCTACAAGCAGAGCCATAGTGTCCGCTGCTGTCGGTCCCTTCCTTCCCAGAAACCAGGAAGTGGGATGAACTGCGCAAAATGGAGGCCTTTCCAGTGCCTTTAAAAAGAGAATTACGACACTCTTTGAACTGGCCTTCACAGGGTCACGTGGTTCATCTTTTCTACAACACTGAGCTAATTATTAAATTAAAAATTTTAATGTATTAGGTTTATTATTAAACATAACATTTAATTTCCCTTTGGGTTTAATAAGTTATTTCTGAATTGTTCCCCTTTCAATTGATTTTTTTATTATTTTAAAATCCCCCAAACTAATGCTAAGTGGTTTTATTTATAATAAATATGCTAACTCTTCTGGCTAACTGTTAGATTCATTCTTGTAAATTTTATATTCACAAAGTTGGGTAGTAACTACATTTACTCAATTACATTTACTTGAGCAAATTTGAGGAAAAAACATACTTATAGGAGTATTTTTCAATGTTGCACAATTGAAGTATTGCTACTCTTACTTGAGTAAAATTTCTGGATTCTCTACCCAATAACTTCACTGAATGAAGAATAGACATGTTTAACCAAAAATTCACCAGACAGACACACACCTGGAGTTTTTGTTAAACTTTCTTAAGTTTTTTTTTTAAAGAAACTGATTTGGGGGGAAAATTATCTTTGCAAATTTTTTTGTTACTTAAATTAATGATTGTTATTTTGGTTCTTAAAATATCAACATTTCTACTTAACTTTATATTTTGGTCCATCTGATTATACAATTTCTAATTGTTAAATACTTGATAATTTGATTAGTTACTCAGTACTTGATTAGATTTTTTTTTTTTTTTTTTTTTTTTTTTTTTTTTTACCAAATACTTTCTTGGATGACTACTTTTTTCTTCTACTTGAGTAAAAATATGTTGAAATAGTGCTACTCTTTCTTCAGGATAAATTTAATTCCCTCTGATTATTGTTCAGTCCATGCTCCAGTCCGGCAGGTGGCGGTGCACCATAAGACGTTTGCCTTCTTCCATAATATAAAAGAAGAATAAGAAAAAAAATCAACAAGAAGAAGAAGAGGACGATGATAATGGCGGCGGTTAGCCGAGGGTTTGCTGCCCTGTGGAGGACAAACGGTGTGCGAGTACCGTTACACCCTCTCCTGTCCCTCTGTGCCGCTCGAACACAAAGCTCTGTAAGCGGCGACCTGCTGCCCCGGACCTCCCTGTCCAGCCCTCCGTGGTCGGAGCAAACTAGTTTCGTGTCAGCGGAGGAGGAGCGGAGCCGACACGCCGCCGTGGTGAGCACCGTGAACGACCGGATCGAGAGGCAGGACTTCGGCCGACTGTTTGCCGTGGTGCACTTCGCAGCTCGCCAGTGGAAGGTCACCAACGAGGACTTGATCCTGGTGGAGAACCACATCGAGGCGGAGTGCGGAGACCGGATCTACTTGGAAAAAGTGCTGCTGGTCGGGGCGGAGGACTTCACTCTGGTCGGTAGGCCTCTGCTCGGGAAGGAGTTGGTCAGGGTCAAAGCCACCGTGATTGAAAAGACCGAATCCTGTCCCAAAATACACATGGTGTTCTGGAAAAGACACCGGTTCCAGAAGAAGAAGACCATCGTGCAGCCGCAGACTGTCCTGAGGATCAACAGTATCGAGCTGTACCCGCGGCTGTCTTGATTCAGACTGTTGACTTATGAGGGAATCTGGTTTCGGACGTGCTGTATCTCTGAAACAGTTCAGTTCAAACGTCATGAATGCAGAAAATGTATAAAATATTAGAGTTGTACTTTCAGAAAACTGTGTCGTGTCTGGATCTGTATTCCTGCTGTAAGTAAAGTTGAAAACGTATTTTTATTGGAGTCGGGATAAAGCTTGTCATTGCATTCCTACCCTTTTCTATTCTGCTCTACTCAAATCTGGCTTACACCACAGGCTGGGCTTTCTGCCATTTATGCTGATTTTTTTTTTTCCCCGAAAGAATTTCAACCTGACAGCTAACAGAAGTTGTGACCATGACGGCGTTTTCCTGCGCTTTCTGTAGTTTTAGCAATAACAGCAGAGGACGTGAACGAAGCCGTTCAGTCCGTGTTGGACAAGTTTCTAGGTTGCAGACACGTGACCCAGATGACGCGCGAAATTCAGATGGGGATCAGGAAGTGACTTTTTTTTTCTCGTCCTTGAATCTTTGAGAATACATAACTGTACAAAACCAGAAAAGGTGGTATAATGACCGCCAGGGGGTTACAAACACAATTTATCACCATAACATTACACAAATATATTAAATTAAGAACATAAAGTGCAAGTTTTAATTGGTTTTAGTATTGGTGAAATTTCTAATAGTTTTGATATATTGTTTGACCTCATTTTCAAAAATTAAAACAAACTGTTTTTAATTAGTGTAATATTAGAGTGAATATGCTTAGAAACCGACCCATACCTGAATTCACACACACAGCGTTTCCTCTTACACCAGAGCGCCCTTAAAAATGTACAGAAGACGAGACGCTAACTCGTCTTTTCTATACATGCCCTAGCATGTATAGAAAACCATTAGTAACCATTGTCTCCATGGTTACTAATGGTTACCAAGTACACATACCTTCTCCATAAAGCAATATTTGGTATCTTTCTAATCATACTTATTTATAAAGTATATTAACTTTAGTTTCCCTTACCTTGTAAAAATGTTTGCTGTATCCGCGATTACACCGAGGGTTGACAAACATGATTGAAGGCTGCTATCCATTGCTGCCGTATCTTCCCTCAAATAAAATGACAAGTTTGGTTTACATCCTTGGCAGGTCGTTGCACGGTCGGCTATACAAACAATGGCCATTTTCAAGGTGAAATCAACTAAATAAAGGCTATATTTGGCTACCAGATGTCTGTATTTAGACTCGCGTTAAAGGAGAGTCGTGGTTGTTTTGACGTCTGTCATGGCGGAGTAGCAGAAATTCTAGAGAGCGTGACGTCACGTGCAAAGGGTCAAAGGGTCATGCAGAACTGATCTGATAGTTTCCATAGCAACAACCAGAAGCAAGACCTTGCCCCAGAACTACAGTGAGCTCATAGAAGAGGTCACAGATGGCCTCAAGAAGATTAATTAATATTCATTATTATATTTAGTAGATAACCATTATAATTAATAATTATTATTACTACCATAGTATTACTAATATTACTGTTAATATTATTTTAATAATAATAAATAATAATAATAACGATGATGATGATGATAATAATAATAATATATTAATTTACTTATTTGTGTATTAAATTTCTTAATCTGGGACCCGACTCCAAATTTTCGTACCACAAACAAGCAAAGGTGGTATGACAGTAAAAATAAAACTTTTTTTTAAAAATCATTAAATTCTTATTTGTAAAGACAGCGGATGCGCGCGCAACTTAACTGCAGCCGGACCCATAGCCGAACCAGCCTTTAACGGTCACTGGTTGTCATAGTTACTCGCATTTGCCTTGCTGTTTTAACGTCAGTTAGTATATTATCAGCTTACTATTGACCCTTTGCAACTTCGTCACTTAATCATTCGAGGCTCCATGACAGACGTAATGAAATGAGGGATGGGCGTATCGAAAAGAGCAACTGAAATTGTTTTCCCAAGTTGTTTCTGCCTGTTTATTTATGACTTATACTTATTTACAAGTTTGAAATAGCTAGCTTAGAAACAGACCGATATCTCCTCCCTCCTGATATGTTGATATAATTACCGACTTTGCCTGAATTCGCACCACATGATTCATATCACTATGTAATAAACGGCGTTTCCCGATCAGGATTAAAAAACGTACAAAAGACCATATGCTAACCATTTTTTTCTATACGTTAGGCTACATGACGGTGTGACTGTCTCCGTAGTTACCAACGGTTCCTTCTCCATAAAGCGATATTTGATATATTTCTAATCATATTTACTCATAAAATATATTAACTTTAGTCTTCTTACCTTATAAAAAGAATTCTCTGTAAATCCGCGATTACATCAAGGGCTTAAAAGTCATTATGACTGACAGCTGCCAGTTATTTTTGATTAACAATTGCAATCCAAAACCGATATAACTTCCCTCATTAAAAGTTATACAATAAAATGACAAGTTTCGTTTGCATCCTTGTCTGTTTGTGCAGCAGACCTGTGACCGTTTTTAAAGTGAAATCAACTAAGTAGAAGCGATATTTGGTTACAGATGTCTGTTTTTAAGGACCGCTATGGCGGAGTTCAGGAGCGCGTGACGTCACATGAAAAGGGTTAGAGAAAATTATTTTCTGTAGCGTTATTGGCTTATCACAAGATTCCTTAAAGTCGCTCAGTTTTTTTTTTCTTTTGTTTGTTTCAGTAAGAGATCCCAGAAACCGACAGGTAGAATATTTTGATTTATATAATTTAGTGATGTTTAGTGATTTTGTGATGTCTCCATCTGTGTTTAACTTTTGAATGGTGTCAATTTTGGCATGGAATTTTTCCAAGTACGCACTATTCTGCTCTCCTTCAACATTAATTTCACAAACATTATGGAGTGTACAACATGCACTGATGACAGTGTTGATTGTAGAAATCTCTACATCAAGCCTTTTGCTAAGGCACCTCCATCGACTCTTCAGTCGGCCAAATGCAATCTCCACAGTCATCCTTGCTTTGCTGTGGCGTTCACTGAAGTAGCGTTGACCTGCTGCTAGTGTTCCTGTATCTGTGTGTCCTTTAAGCAACCAGCTTCAAAGGGGGTAAGCAGGATCACCTAGCAGCATTATAGACACTCAAACACCCATTATCTCTTTCTAAATCTTGTTCTAAAATTGTACAGTAAACAAAAATTAAAAGTTGGATAAAATCAAAATTTCCTATCACCATAACTAACTTCTAGCACTAGAATGTCAAACACTTACTGGTGTTGCCAGGGAATAAACATGGGAATTTTTTACGATCAAATGTTTTTATTTTAGTTGCTTTACATCTACAGCATGTACAATACTGTATAGTTACAATAGGTGGAATAAGACATAGAAATAGAAAAAGTAGTGTGACCCCCCCCCACCCACTCCCCAACCCTCAACCCCATGGCGACCCCCTACCCTGTTCCCAAGGATCTCCAAGTGATAACAAATACGGAAGTGGACAGTTGCGAAATACATGGGAATTTTTGAGGACCCTGGCATTGTGGACGCTTCCTGGAAATCCACTATAAATGTTGGTAAAACTGTTGGAAGACATTTTTTAAATGTATTAACTACAGAATTTTAAAATGAGCAAATATCAGTATTTACTACCCAAAACAATGATCCACTACTCCCTGTAGAATAACTGAGTGCGTCCTTTGCGGTTAAAATAATCATCGTGATTCTCCTCTGGAGCAACTACGGGGTTATGGGCCCCGTCGATTGCTCCTGCACACTGCGGGAATCCCCATCTCTGTTTGAATCCTTCGATCACCTCTAGCAGAACTGCTCCATAGGGTACTTTTATGTACTCCGGCACAAGTACACGACAAACTGCTTTGCAGAACTCGTGGACCAGGGAGAAGATGGTAAACCTCGCAATACCGAAAAGGTTAGTTATAGTGCGATAACATGCACCTGTTGCAAGCCAATACAGTCCCATGGCAACTCGTTTGCTCGTTGGTATGGGTCGCCAAAGATGTGTGGCTGTACGTGTGAGTCAAAGAGAGATGTTCACATATGTACATAAATGTTTTTGTTGCCATTCTAAAATTTTGGATGAAGTTGGTGTCACTAAAGCCAATTAATGTACATCTGTTTCCCACCACTCCTGACTTCGACTCCGAACTCATGCATCACGCTGAACTGATGTTGCTGCCACTGCTCCACAAAATGCTATGGCCAAAATCCGGGCTCTCTTTCTTTTCAATCTTCTTAAGATGAGTATGTTGTTAAGGTGCTGGTGGTTGGTCAACAACTTGAAGATTGCTAGATATGTTCCATTCCCATCCATGTGTAACCACTTTATGTTCGTCTCAGGTCCAGTATGTTGACTTTATGACAGATCCACTCAGGTTCACTGTATTTATTCTAACAAAAGAAAAAAATCAAGTTGGTGGTTAACATCACTTCACCAGCTTCTGCCCCTTTACATTAAATAAAATACATGGTTCTCAATAAGCAGTTAAAAGTTGTAAAATTAAATATTTAAAATGCACATTAGTTATAAATACAAAACATTGCAAAATTGCACATTATACCTGCTATATAAATATGTGTGCTTAAAATACATTTTATAATTATACTTATAAATAAAAAACAGATTTAATCATAATACATACCGCAGTAACAGATTGCAACAGAAAAAGGGGACAAGCTGAAAGTAACTATATAACATGTCAACAGCAGTATAACATATTTTATATACCAATAATGTCGGGGGAAACAACTTCTTGACTAAACAAAGTGAAGTTGAAGGATAACACATTTTTGATAAAATTCACATCATAGATGTGCAACGTTATTGCGCCCTCTACTGCGCGTGTAGGACAGTTTCAGTTCGTTTGCCCGTTCACACTGGAGATCCATACAGGCTGCATATTTTTGGAGGTTTGAACGGCCGGCAAAAAATCCGATTTGACAGAGAATTTGAATTGGGTCACTTCAAGCTGCTGTGTAATCAAACTTGTATATGTTCTCAAACACTTTGATAATTCACATTTTAAGAGTTCCAAATTGTAACAAAATGTTCTTTCTACCAGAGAATTATACCAGAAGAGCTGAATCAATGAATGAACCATTTTAAGGCTAGAGCTGTTCAGTTCCAAGTATGAACTGGGGCGAGTATTAGGATTCATAGAGATTTGTATTCATATTGCCAATTTAAGGAGTGGTGAGGATATTGACATTAATACAATTGGAAATCAGCCAGAAATCTATACGTGATAAACTAGTACATGCTTTGTTGCTCCAAGTATATGAACTTAAAGTTTTAATCTCCACACTGCAGTGTTGTAGCTATAGTTAGCTTAGCTGTATTAGCTGTGTGTCCGGTCGGCAAAAAGGGTAGTTAAGATAAAATTAATGGGAGAAGCGGCCTTTAAGAGTTCGTGAGACTGTTTGCAGTATATTCGCGGATATTTAATGCATTATATTGAAAGTCAAAGTATGAAAACAAGGGATAGAAATCCCAAATGCTGCTCAACCACTGAGGCTTACGTCTACCTCGGTCGCCATTTTGTCCGACCTTTCTTCTTCCTCACCTTCTTTCTGGTTTTGGCGGTTGGCAAACAACGAAAATGGTGCATTACCGCAGTGGAAGGCGGTTGTTTTCAGCACAACTGTAAACAACTTCCGGTGAGAGTCAGCGTTTAACTGCTGCAATGTATACATAACGGACAAACGTTAGCAAAATTTAAAGATTCAATGCCTCAACGTTGTAACCGCCATACTGTTCGTGCTTTCTTGGGCTGAACATCCGGGCAATAGTGACGTCATTTGCGATGAGTTTCATAACAGAGACCAAACCTTAAAAAAAAAAAAAAAAAAAAAAAAATTTTTGTACGAAGCAAAGCGTAGTACAAAGGTTTGTGATAAAATGGTCAGAAGACAAAATATGTGAAACATAGTTTTTATTTTGAAAGCTAGCTTAATCTTCTAGAAAACGGCAAACAGCATTGAGGACTGAGTTTTAAGGCACTGTTGAACTTTTTCTGCTCAGTGGTAACAGGTTTTCTAACTGAACTCAAGCACTGGAGAATAAAAAAACAGCTTGTCCAACAGGCAAAAATTATGTAAAAAATAAAATAAAATACAGTGGTGTAATGTGCTAGCATGTTAGCAAAATGTCCTCTGGAGTCTAAATACTAACACATAGCAAAGAAGATCCTCCTGAACAAAGTGATTCTGCTTTAAAAGATAAATCTGGGCAACCGACCTTCACAGATCCTGGTGGTTTGATTCATTCATATGAGAAATTACAGCTACATCACTCAGTTACAGAATTTCACATTAATTCAAACATACTGGATGTTAATACTGTGTAAGTACCTCCTTCTCTGCTCATAAAACCATCACCCGTAAAGTTACAGGAGATAAAAAAACAGCAACTTTACAAAGTTATGTGTCTTCTTTTGGAACTTCCTGTTTAGAGAGTAGGCTTGGTAAGGGTGGCATCATGCTGTTTAAAGTTATTTTCATCACAAACAAGAGAAAAGACTGGAATGAACAGTTTTTCCAGCTAAATGAAGCATAAAGCAGGGGTGTCCAAACTTTTTGTCACACGGGCCAGAAGGCCAGAATCATAAAATAAAAATAAATAAATCAAGCAAATAAAGTAGTCTGATTTATTTATTTTGTAGGAAAGGGGTGTTATTTGTCATAGATCGAAAACATAAGGATTTTGCATGTTTACTGTAACTTTTCAGTTTTTCAGTCTTTCAGAGAATAAATGCATATTTATTCTCTGTTACAAAAACAAAATTTGGGTTATGTCTTTTCAAAACTCTTGCTATATTTATCCAAGTTTAATAAATTAAATTTTAAAAAGTTGATTTGAGTGCAGTAAAGTCAGTCTTTTAGTACAAGTCTCTGAAAAGACATTCATAATTTTACCCTGACTAAAAATAAAGTTTAATAAATGTATATCATTGCTGAACTACAGTTGGTGGCCAGAAAAAAATCAGTTCAAGAGCCATAAATGGCCCCTGAGCCACACTTTGGACACCCCTGGTTTAAACAGTTCTGCCTGACCTTCACTTGATGTTACAAACTGCCGATCAGCTGGCTGAAAAGAGACTTCAACACTTTCCCATCCTTATTTTAAAAAGGAGAAATTTGCCTGATTTAAAATATTTCTGCTTTTTGTGTAAAAACTAAACGTCTCATCCAGGAATTGCAGGTTTTAAAACTCTAGCTGCTGAAATTTACTTTAAAATATTGCAAAATTTGTTGTTCAAAATATATTTGCTTTGATTTTAAACACAAATATATTTAGAAACAGTAGAAAGAAGTTTTTTGTTGTAAAATTAGTTTATACTCCATGTTTTTGTTTTAAATTTAAATCCCAGCCCATGTGGACTGCAGTCAGATTTCCTGGAGGTAACGGATGAAAACATTTCACTCTCCCCAGAGGACAAAGTGCGACAGAGTACAAGGGACAGACTGAGATTATTTTTGTAACTTATGAAAATAAAGTCATATTAGCAAATAAAGACGTAAAATTATAAGAAAAGAGTTTTCATGAGAAAAACCCAAACCTTTGTGTTTTTTTTCCTTTGATTGTATTAAAGTCCTGCTACTGATAATAAATTGATATTTCCTTATTTTTAAAACTTCACAAAATGTTCAACATTCCTCCACCATTAACACAGTGGTAACATTTTCTTTCTTGTAGGATTTCTCATAAAACTATTACTTTATTCTGGTATTATTACTGCTTTATTCTTATATCACTTTATTCTCATAATTTCAGAAAACCAAATTCTCCCAGTCTGGCCCTAACGCTCTGTCATACCAAAGCAAAGTGTGAAGTGATAGCGATCAATCAGACATTGACGTGTGTCAGACATCACTAGGTGTGCACCGATAAATCAACCAGCCAGTAAATCGGCGTAGATTTCCATAATATTGGGAGCTTGGTGGTCGGCCGATCTTATCCACCAAAAATCAACTACTGTCCTCGTTTTGGGAGAGGTTTGACTGTCAGCCCCGCCCACCGTTCATATCTGCATGTTCACAGTTAGCAATAGTCACCCTAGAAAATTTTTTGCTATATTTAATTACATTTCGGACAAAAAATAAATCAGTACCAGCCAAAATCGGAATCGGCAGATCAGCTAGACTCCTGCACTCAGTGCGCCCCAAGACGTTCCCAGTAAATTTATCCACTACCTGGTTGTTTCTGTATGTTTCACTGCAATTTAAAAAGGCAATAGCTCTGGAGGATATCATAGTAGACATACGTCTCATCTATACAGAATCAAAAGGAAAAAAAAAAATCTTTTATTTTCAGCGCTGACCAAGTCAAATGCCAATCTCTCTCCCAGCTTCGTAGCAGCAACAAACTTCAAAATAAAATTTCAAGTATAATCTTTAAAAGTCCGATCAGTATAGTCCAAAAGATGGATTCCTCCTCTTGAAAGTTGTCCGCTCCCTGGGGGGGTTTCTTTTCGTTTTGTCCGTCCGAGCCCTTTTCGAAAGGGTCCTGCGGCACCGCCTGGTCGTAAAACACCCGGATCTCGAACTCACTCTCCTGGTACGACGGGTGGCCGTAGACGCCGATCCCCACGGGCCTCTTGAAGTCGCCAGGGACAACCACCACGTCATGGCCGCAGGTCACCGACTGCAGCTTGTAGGTGTCGAAGTTCGGGTGGAGCGTTTTGTCAGACACGTACAGGTCCGCGTCGCCTTTGAGGCTCTGCATGTGCAGGATGATGCGTCCGTCGTGGTTGAGGCGCAGGTAGCTGTAGTTCCCAGCTCCGATGTGACCCTGGACCACGTGGAGCAGAACCCACTCCTCGGGGATGCCATCATCCTCGGCGGGGCTCAGGAAGCTTCCGGCATGCGGCAGGAAGAGGGCAACGAGCAACGCGGTGTGGCCCAGCATCATGGTGAAGGCATCTGTCAGTCCGCCAGACAGCCTGCAAAACATGCAACGTTTAAACTAGAACGGGGCCATACAACCATTGTTAGACCTGTCACAATAAATTAATTGCAATAAACAATAATATTGTAGTTTTGAACCCATTTTCAAGTAATATATTGATAAAAATGCCCTCTCTAAGACTAATATACTCTAATTTTGTACAGAACATTCCACAAAAAGTACTTTATTACTCCCAAAGGGAAATTACATTTTGTTGTACTTCATTCATTTTCTTCCGAGAAATTTATACTCCTCCCCCACTTCTTTCATGATTGAAATACTCCTCAAACTAAACTTGTTTCTCCTGAAATCAACAATAGTCTCTCTTGTTTTGTTCATACTCTAGATTATTTTTTTCACATCACGCCATAAACCAGTCCATCTGTTGAATGTAGGAACATTCAACAGTGGTCTCAAACTTACGTCAAAATGGATTGAATTTATGTTTTTTTTTTTCTGAAATAGCTAAAAGTCCTAAGATTAAGCGAATAGTTCTCGCTGTTTACTCTTAATCTTCTTCTAGTCAACGCAAAGTTAAAAATAAACAGCTTGGTTTCATCTTCACCGACTGTTCTGACCTTTGATCTATGCATTAAACACACTTAAAACATTAACAAAACTATTTTAAAACTCACTTCAAAATATAGTTCGATACTACTGCTTTCAAATCAACCCATTAGTTTGATTAATAATTCACGTCAAACTCAGAGAAGAACAAAACCAGGGCAATTCCTGTTCCCTAGCTTCATGCTAATCCGTTATCAGCTAACAGGTGCGGACCAGTGCAGTTTTAAGATTTATAATCTCCGTAACAATTACATTTAAAAACAACTCTATAAATGCTTTAAGACACTGAGGTTACAATTTAGATTCAGCACAATGTACGCAACAATTTAACACGTTAATGTTACTCACACAGCTGTCGTTTCCAAGCCAACATCTTCCAGTTAGCACAGCTAACAGCAAGTTCGCTTCTTTACTTCCTCTCTGTCGAACAGCGGTAGGTGGCTCTCTACCGCCACCTACCGCTCAGGAAGGGAGACTCACCTTCAAGTCAGGTGCATATCGCCTGGAGTTTAAGGAGTTAGGTTGTAGTTTTCTGAAGACTAAAAATATATTTCTTTATATATACAAATCTTAATTTATCATAAAGCAATCAGCAAATAGAAAATAACATCAGAACAACAGAGTTTGTGAATAAAGAGGTCTCACTTTGACATAAACTGTGGGTTTGTCTCCGTGTCTGGTGCAATTTTAGTTAAAACAATCTTGTTCTTTATTCAGTGAAGTTAGTCACAATGGGTAGAGGGTCCAGAAATTTTACTGAAGACTAGCAATGCTTCATAATTATATTTCTCAAGTAAAATGTCAAAATATGGTGCAATAAAACTCCTCCTACAAGTAATTTGTTTCCAAAAAGTCTCTAAAGTAACTAGTAACATTTATTTATGATTCATAAAAATGTTAGTTTCATAAATTTTGTATTGAAAAGTTTGATTTGGAAAAGTGTTACTTATTTTGTAATTATGCATTTTCCCTCCATTCTACTCATTAAATAGCCATTTTTTTGTCTGTTATTTATAAAAAAAATTAAATCAAAGCAGTATTTTGAGATTCCCTTTTACTCTCGAGTCCTATTGTACAAAAAATGTAGTTAATGGTGTTTTTGCTGTCAGAGCCGTCAAATTATTTAGAGATCATAAACTGGAACATTATACATTTAAGTATGATGCTAATTAGATCCATTAGGCACTTAGGGCACTTTTTAAATCAAACCCAGTATGTTATTTTATTAAGGCTGCCATTTTTAAAACAAGACTTTGAAACCGAATGAAGAAGTTTTCAAATCATTGCTTTTTCATGACTAGTGATTTAAAAACACCTAAATGTGACATTTCTGTGCTGCACAGTTCCATAAACTCCTAGCTCCTTTTTCACAATATGAAAAGCAGTTTTATATATCAAAATCATAACTGCTGACCAATAATCTCCACAAGGAGAGTCATTGGTAAGTCTGTATCCAAGGAAATTATATGAGTAATAGAAAGTTGAGTGGAAGGAAAAATGTGATAAAAAACATTTGTCAAGCAATTCATAACAACTAGAAACATTGGACGTATCCTACCTGGGCCAAACAGGACAGGATTGTTGCTCAGAGGTCTAAAATACTCTAAAAATTAAATGCAATTTGTTTTGAATTTTAAGGTTCTGGGGTCTGCAAGGTCTCAGAGAATCAAGTTAGTGATCTTCTTCCACTGGTCCACTTGGTTTTATTAAGTTCAAGGTCTACCTGGAAATATCAGAGTCCTCCCAGATTCCCTCAATCACCAAAATGAACAGAAATGAATCTATAAAACATCTTGAATCATTTGATATTCTTTAAATTTTGATGATTAAGGTTAACAGATAAAAACTTAAACTTAGAAAAATAGAATACTAAATTAGATCAATAAAAACATTTAAAAAGAAACATCAGCCTTCTGAACAGTATGTTTATTTCTATCCACTCTGCTTGGTTGGGGCTCCTTTTACATCAAATACTGCAGCAAGTGATGCATGGAAGTGATCCGCCTGTGGTTCTGATCCCAGCAGCCTGGATCCTTTACCTCGCCACTCTTCCTCCAGACTCTGGAAACAGAGACTTTGGACTACTAAGCATCAGTCCAGTCCCGTTTCTCCAAGCAGATCTTGATGCGCCGACTCAAGTCTCAGTCAACTCCTAGTGAAGCTCACACAAACTCTTGCTGGTACATTTTTTCCTTGCACTCAACCTTCTGTAAATATGCTCAAATATGAGTTTCTCTTTCTAAAATGGACAAAAATATTGTCATTTCCCACTATATTCACTTTTTTTTAGATACCTGCAAAAAATTAGTTCAACTTTTTAGATTGAATTTCTAAAATTAACTAAACCGTTTAGATTTTTCTAAGTGGGAATTGATCTACAATTCCCAATTGTAGATCAATTGGGAATTGATCTACAATTGATTGATCCACAACCTCAGGTTGCCCAACTTCCAAAGCAAGTTGCTACAGGATGTAATAAGCTTCTTGACAGTTGCTTTGATTATTTTTTTTATAACTTAGTTTACAAAATCAACCAGCTCACTCATTGATGGACCAATATGATTGATAATCTATTTCACCTATTATGGACCCAAATGTTGCTTTAACAAATAAAACTTACTTTAGGATGGAAAGAGTCTTAGTAGCTGCGTTTCCATTAACCTTATAATTGTGCAAATTAGAATTAGGAAACTTTATCTGGATTACGGAAACGTGACAATTTCGAACAAAAACTAATGTTTTCGATAAGTTTTTGCGTTAGGAGGATATTCAGCCGTATCAAAATTCTCAAAACTGCAGTGGAAATTTTTTTTTCGCATTGCGGGTCACATGATCGACAACCGGACGTCATTACTGGCGGAAACGACAGAAGACAACATGAAGTGGGAGGAGAATATCGAGTGAACAAACTTATTGACGTGATTTTAATTGTGTTTCTCATTTAATGGAAACAACGCAATTGTGTTCTTTTTTACATTAATGGAATATTGATAAAGTTTTTCACACATTTGTAATGGAAACGCAGCTAAGCAGAAGCTGAAAGACCCAAAAAAAAAAAAAAAAAAAAAAAAAACACATCAAGTTGGAAATTTTATATAGTTATATATATTTTTTAACAAGTCTGCAGATCCTGCCATGTTGGATACAGTTCATGTTGAGTGGAAGTCACCTATTATCACCACATTAGGGTTTAATATTTACTGCAAACCAACTGGCTGCTTTAAGGCTGCCCAGTTTGACAGTTAAACTGGAAATCAATCCGTCCCATCAAGACAAGTCTGAGTTTCCTGGTGTCCCTTCAGAATAAAATACAACATAAATGTTGTTATTCTTTTTTTTTCCTGGAATAAAGACAATCTAAACACTTAAATAAATCACTGCATCTGTTGTCTTATAAAAAAAACTCCTGAATCGTCATTTAATGGCTGGAAGCGGATAGAGAAACACGATTAAATATTTTTTTTTTTCTTTGACTCCAACTATACAAACCGATTTAGGTGCATGAAGGGAGGGTGGAGACATGATTTATGAATAGTTTCATTATTTCTTTTAGAAGAATATAAGAAAAAAATGCTTGCATTAAACAGTTTACAATATAGTACCATGCTAGCGCTGCTTGCCCCCGTCCTAACAATTTATTAGCAGTGAAGAATCAGTGCTGTTGGAAACTACAACACACACTAGTGTTAAGAAGCTCCCTCTGTCCAGACGCGCTCAGCTTTCACCCAATCACAGTGCCCGAAATAGGAGGAAGAGGAGACAGGATGAGGAAGAAAAAATAAAAAGAGAAACTGAAGTCACCAATTTCCATAAAGAGGATAAAAAAGGGAAATGGAAGTAATCAAAGCTGAAAAATGACACTTCATGCAGAAGGAGTTGGGTTCACAGTTTTCTCAGCTATGATGGAGGGATGGATGAAGGTGTGCATATTGGGGCACGTGAAGCGGGTTCTGGACCGGCCGGGTTCTGCTGCATCTGCACAGCTTTAGTAGCGTTGCACACCGACGGCTGACGATGGATATGTCCTCTGGTCATGGACAGACTGGGAGCAAACCTACATTCCTGGTCTGATTAAATGGACTTTTCTCATTAAACTCAACTCCTCTCGTCCTCCAAAAACAAAAAACAAAAAAAGAAGCTCCGTTCAATCCTTGGCTTTGTCTTCTTCTTTTGTACAGTTCAGAGTAAGGAAGCTAGGAGTTACTCGTGTCTCCCCGTCTGATATAAAGTCCCGGGACGTGGGCGAGACGGCTATGATGATGGGAGGAGGAGAAGCGGGGATGGAGGGAGGGATGGGGAGCGCATGCAGCAGGCGGGCGGCTCAGACGGGGGGCGCCTTGCGCTGCAGTAGATACTGGTGGATGTCGTCCGCGTCGCGCTTGAGCCAGGCGGCGTTCAGGAGGATGTTCTCGCAGCACTGCTGCACGGTGCGCTCAGCGGCCGGCGCGGGGTGACTCTCGAAGAAACTCTGCAAAGGAAAAACACAAAGGCCTTTAATTAGATTAAGGCAGCCTGATGTTTATGAACGGTGGTCTGTTATGCTTCCTTACAAAACATGTTTGTTTCAATTTTTTTACAGAAAATCAGTGGTCACGTCTGAATATTTTGAGCTCTTTTCAGAATGAGCTGTTTTACGGTCTCTGTCACTTTAAATCCAAACAGAACTCATTGTTTACACTTGCATGTGTAATGAAAATGCCTCCAAACAGATGCAAAATTATGCGACCGGACATATTTGAAAAGCAGAAGTGGAGTCTCCTGCACAACTAGGATGCAGCAAGTAGTTTCTGGATTTTACGTCAACAATAAAACACTTGTCTTTTCCAGCAGCCATTGTACAGTGCATACAGCGGTAAAACTCTCATTTATAGATTTAGATTCACATATTGTCACCTTCCTAAAATTATGGCACAAGTCATTTTTTTTTCAAAAAGTAAGTTTTGAAAAGAAAAAAAAAAAAACTTTTGGCAAAAAAATTACACAGGCCATTATATCAGAAAGGCGGCAATATCTTCATGTGCATACTTGTTTTTTTTATTAATTTAATTTATTAGGCTATGTCTAAATTAGTTGTAATGTCACATGTCATAAATATGTCACTAACAGATTTATATTTACTACAATTAGACAAGAAGTAAGCAATTTCCCCTTGGTGACCAATAAAGCATATTCTATCCTAAAACCAGCTGACTGGAGCTCAACTTGGGTTGCTAGGTAACGGGCAGAGTTCTGCTGGGGTTGCTAGGTAACGGGCAGAGTTCCGCTGGGGTTGGTAGGTAACAGTATAGGCTTTGCTGGGTTACTAAGTGAGGTGCAATGCCATTTCAAAAACCTCCAGAAATCAAAAAATATTAAAAACCAGCTGGGTGTTTTTTTAAATGCTTGGGCTGGTTTTAGAAGCAGTAAAAACCCAAATGGAAATACAAAAACATGCAGAATGTGAATTATGCATGACAGGTTCCCTTTCATGGTGGAAAGTTGGGCGGATGTTTTGAAGTTTGAACGTGTTTGTTTAGCTTAAATATTTGAGTCGACAATCTGCAATTTTGTCTGGACAAAAGCTCACAAAGAATATAAAAAGTAAATAGGTTAAGTCTCACCTTGACTTCAGTAGCCATTTTATCAATAGCAAAACCGTCGACTGTGAGCTGCAAAGAGAAACAACTTAAATGTTCAGGAAAGCAGAAGGATAAAAGCATTTGCTACAATAAAAAAACAAAAGGAAGACATTTTATCTCAAATAACTGATGCCGTTCCATACATGTAATCACTGTAGACGTCCAACTGGAAGCATGATTTTCATTCATGCTTCCAGCAAATGAAAATCAGTTTTCCACTTACCTTGATGAGGCGTGATATAAGGAAGCCTCCTTGGTAGCGGTTGTAAAGCTCCTCCCAGTTGTCCCTGACAAATTTCCAGGCAGCTTTCCGGCCTTGTTTACTGCTTCCTGCCACCCCTCCGATTACAGACACCGTGTCCTGGGGACGAACCTCTTCCTGCCCGGGTCAACATCCACAACGAAAAGTTAGGTTGGAATAAAAGCAAATACCAAGTTATCCAGTTTACATTTTTACACAACAGCTGAGGAGGTTTGTGTCATACGTAACAGGTGAAGTTAAAAGTGTCTGTCCAGACTCTCAGAGTGGGAATTAAGTCAAATAAATGCTAGGCTAACGTTAGCATGCTTGCTCCATTTTAATACGACTCAATACTTCAGTTTGTAACGTATTTCAGTGCTGTTCAGGTCACACAGAAAAGGCCGATTTCCTGCTGCACAAGCTTAAGGCTTTGAACATTATAAAGTTTATTGGTTGGTGTTTCAGCTGCTCTCTACAACAGATTATTAAAGTCAGGCTTAGATTTGTTTTAATGAGAAAACGTTTTGATAGAATAAAGATCTGACGAAACCAGCTCAGCAAGTCGGACTTCTTTCTTCCAAACAGACACAATCGTTTCAAAGTCCTGCTACTGGTAATAATTTGGTGCTGATGTGTTAAAAAATTAAGAATTTCCTCTTTTTAAAACTAACGCCAAAGTATAACTTCACAAGATGCTCAAAATTTCTCTTTTTAATTTTTTTATGTAGCAGTTAAGTTTACAACTTTGTTCCGGCATTTTTATGACTTTGTTCCGGCATTTTGACGACTTCGTTCCGGCATTTTGACGACTTCGTTCTGGCATTTTTATGATTTTGTTCCGGCATTTTGACGACTTCGTTCTGGCATTTTGACGACTTCGTTCCGGCATTTTTATGATTTTGTTCCGGCATTTTGACGACTTCGTTCCGGCATTTTGACGACTTCGTTCCGGCATTTTGACGACTTCGTTCCGGCATTTTGACGACTTCGTTCCGGCATTTTGACGACTTCGTTCCGGCATTTTTATGATTTTGTTCCGGCATTTTGACGACTTCGTTCTGGCATTTTGACGACTTCGTTCCGGCATTTTTATGACTTTGTTCTGGCATTTTTATGACTTTGTTCCGGCATTTTGACGACTGTTCTGGCATTTTTATGACTGTTCTGGCATTTTGACGGCTGAGAAAAAACGTTTATTAAAACAACAAATCAATGTGTGCTTGATGGGGCATAGAGTCCAGTTTACCCAGGGAATCCTTTCACAGATTCTATTAAAAATACATCAAGCTGATTCGCGGGATTGGACTAGGACATAAACAGTCTGTCAGTTAATGTAGCAGGAGATCAGGGACAGGGACTAAATACTGAACAAAAGGAAGGATTTCTCGTTAAATTCCTTTCTCCTCCGTACAAACTGATAAACTAAAACACTCGGAAGCACGAAGCTAAACAAACAAAAACAGTTTGTGTACCGAGAGGGCGAAGTTGAGGACTTTCTGGATTAGATCGGGAGCAGAGATGGCGCCAAGAACTCTCTCGATGCGATTTTTCTCCTCCTGCATGTCGGCTTGTTTATGCAGCTGCAGGAGCAAACAGAGAAAACACAGAGAATGGTAAAACTTTTCATAATCCACAGCTTTCTGAGAGTTGTGTCTCTATATCACAGTTCACCGTTTCTCAGCTGACTGACAACAAGTGCTAGAATAGCAAGCTAGAAAATGAAACAAGTTCTGAGAAGAAAAAGACCAAGACGACCCGGATGTGGAGAACACTACTGGAAAAAACCAGAAGAACTGAGGGAATAAAATAACATTTAATGTGATTAATATGAAATATTACTTATTTTCTCATAATTAAAAAAAGAGTGGATTTTGATGAAAAATATATCTGGTAAACTTTTCCGCCACAGAACTTGTAGTCAACTAAAATCAGAAGATATGAAGCAGCATTTATGCTAAATGGATATAAAAATGATGGAATAATGAATAAAAATTACTCTAAAAGTTAATTTTCTTTACATAATTTTAAGCTTTGTCCATAGGTTTGCAATTAGGTCCCGAACCAAAAGCTAAAGCCGTTTGGTGTGGAAAGGTTTGGGAACTCGTGGATTAATCAATAACAAATAATCGTTCATTGTAGTCCTGGAAACAGGCACTATAAAGAACTAAGTCTGACACAGAAATGTTTTTTTAACCGGCGTACCTTCAGCATCGTGTCCAATGTGGCGCCGTCTCCGTGCTTCAGCACCGTTAGATACACCTGGTGAGAAGAGAGTGAAGATAAAGACTCAGTATTAAATGTTGACGACTTTGGGGAACAAACGATGATTCCCTTTTTAATCATTCATTTGTCAAATTGCACATTTTTAACTGCTTAATGTTTTTCTGATAATATCTGCATTGAATTTCCACAAACAATGACACTGAAAGAACTATGTCTATGTCATTACATCGGAATATGATTTTTTAAAATTCTCCATCCTCTTTAATGTTTACCTTTATTTTATATCCTAAAGACAGAAATAAAACCCTGGTGCTTTAAAAAGATATTTGTCAAAAGACATGGGACATTTGTGGCTCTAAACGAGTTTTATTTCCACCGACATTAAAATGGAGAGAAATCTGTCACCGGCCACAGAATATCTGATTTGGTCGAAGGAAATATCGAAGATGAGAAAATAAGCGAGCATTTTAAGACTGGTACAGAACATGTGTGTCCTGATGGGTCCAGTTACTGAAACATTCACGACCAGAGACACAAAAACTTTATGGGACAAAAGGGTAAAAAGAGTAAAAAGATTTTACAGGTTTCCTGTTTGCAGGTTTCTCTCCGGGCGCTCCGGCTTCCTGCCTCAGCCTAAAATCATGACTGTTTGGATAATTGGTCTCTAAACTCTCCTAAGGTGCGAGTAAAACATTAATTTTGTGAATAAAATGGTTGCACAGTGGCTCAGTAGGGACCACTGTTGCCTTGCAACAAGAAAAGTCCTGTAAAATACAACATAGGAAATTATACTCTACATTTTCCATAAATGCCACCCAAAAAAAACCAAATATCTAACTTTCAGCATGCCCCTTTATTGCATTAATCTTAAACCTCTCTTACCGGGCTCCTCAGGTCTGCAGGCAGAACCTGCTTCGCCTCCACATGCTCCTTGAATCTCCGTCTGGCCTCCTCCAGTGTGGGTTTGTGTCCCGCCTTGCCCAGTTTCCCCAAAACCAGCCCTCTCAGCAGGGCGTCCAGGTGGCCTGAAGTCCAAAATACATGTGAGAAAGAAATTAGGAAAATATTTCAGCAGCTGCAGAAATTATTCTTCGGAACTTGGAAGGATTTGAACAATAACAAAAAGGATAAAATCAACAAAACGTTTTTTTTTTGTTTTTTGTCTTTTTAAGTTATAACCTGAACATGGATTAAGAATGAAACGACTAGATTGATTTGATATTTAGTATTTTTGTTCTGGAAAAATAATTTTAAGTTGATGTCACAAGGGTTCGTTTTTGAAAACTGGTCAAAATGGTTAAGTTCAAAATGTCAGACCTCATTTTTGCATAATTATCCGATTAATTTTTAGTTTTCCCTCTTTTTCTCCCACTGATGTTGAACTTTGTTTACCAGTTTACATATGATGTACAGAAACTAAACATCAATAAAATATAGATACGATATTACGACGGTGTTTTAGGGCCACACTAAGAAAATAAAGTAAAAATAATAAAATTACTGTATTTTCTGCACTATAAGGCGCACCTAAAAACCTTCAATTTCCTCAAAAGCCGACAGTGCGCCTTAAAATCCGGTGCGCCTTATATATGGACCAATATTGAGCCACAACAGGTGTAGCAACTACGGTAAGCAGCCATAGAAGAAGAACCACGCGGTGCATGCTGGGATAGTTGTCGGAACGCTGGTTTGTTAATAAAGTTTGACTGGCCTATCTACCTACAGACCTGATAATCAGGTCGTCTGCAGGTCTGCGAGTGAAACAATGACTGGGGCAGCCTACTATACAAGTTACTCGGGGACCACTTTTGTAGAGTACGGACCAAATCGAGTCCCGTATAGGTTCAATACGGGACGGGTGGCAACCCTAACTGTAACGTCTATTCCATGAACCTTATATATGAAAAAAGTTTTAAAATAGGCCATTCATTGAAGGTGCAACTTATAGTGTGGAAAATACAGTTCAAGAAGTTATGAAATTATGGGAATAAAGTTGTATTATTAAGACTTTACTCTCGCATTATTTCAACTTAATTTTCATAATTTTATGACTTTATTCTAATAATTTTATTTTTTTTATGGCCCCAACACTCAGACGTAAAAAAATAGAAAAGTCAAAGATTTGTTTTTATCCCTAATGAAAAGTGTGTTCTTAGCATCACTTTTGAATATGCCAAATATTTGATTCATTAAATAAAAGACAAACATGCCAAGAGAAATGTTATTTTTAAAAGTGTTATTTAAATTAAATGTTATTAAGAAGGAAAGAAATAACAAGCATTTGGGTTTAAATGTAATTTCATGGTTCCTCCTCACCTTCGCCTGGCTTGCTGTCCCAGCCCAGCTTCAGGCCGATCGGGGCGAACAGGTCCCTGATGAACTCCAGGATGTCGTCGTGAAACTCCGTGTGAGACAGCAGCGATGACAGCACTCCCAGGTTGCAGCTCAGGTCGCTCCAAACGGTGTAGTTCGGCTCGTTGACAAACGCCTCCATCAGCTTCAGCACCTCCACTGTGCTGATCATTCCTGCACGAGACTGAAGCCACACGACAGGAAGTGAGCAGAAACGCCAAATGATGAAACGGAAGGAGTCATGGACGAGCTGCATCCTTTATTCACCGAGCAGAAAGGGAAATTAGACTCTTAAAAAAAAGTAGTTCAGCTTCTTCACATTACAACCTACAGGTTGTTGCTAGGTAACCATAGAATGGGTTGCTAGGTAACCAAAGAGTGAGTGAGTTAGCCGATTCCACCAACTTTGGTAACGGCAGACTGAAAGGTTTCGCAGCTAAAGTTTTTCCTCTGCCTACATCTCCCAGAATGCTGTGCGGTTCTGGATTGGAGTTCAGTGAATATTCTATATTTACTTATTTATCCATTTTATTTTTATTGGAGTCTTGCAACAAAATTCCTCTCGATATGTAGATTTGAATGATGCATTATAAATTGATATTGATCATGCGTCTATTGCGATATGTAATGTTTTTGATTCATTGTTCAGCCCTGTTTGTATTGGTGTAGAAGAGAACATTTACTGCACCAACAGAGGAGTTCAATAAATCTCAACATGGATCTGAAATGCGTTTCTTCTCAGTATGAACTTCACTTAGAGAGGATGTGTGTGTCAGTGAGACCTACGAGGGAGAAGAGGTCATTCTGCAGGCCGAGTCGGTCCACAGGCTGGAGGCTGAGGTCTCTGATTCCTGGCAGCAGGCTCTCCAGCATGGACGAGCTGTACTGGATCCGGTAAAAGCCGACAGTCCCAGGGTTGATCTGCAAACAGAATGAATGCGTTACAGCTGGAAAACATCCTTACATTGTGTTTTCAGGGCTCAATGTGCAACATGAGCTCACCTTGATCCACTGATCCGGACCGACGCCGTTAAGAGTCACTGTCGTCTCAGATTTTTCCAGCAAAATCCTGAGTTTGGAGCATTTGGGGTCTTCGCTAGTACAAATACTGATAGGCACCATCCAACTGGGGCAATCCTCACCTGTCCGACAAAAAGGGTGGAGAATTTATCCTTCACTCAAAGGATAAATAATCTTTGAGTGAAGTCCAAAGAACATAAATGGTCAGAAAAATCAGCTGGTAACTGAAATCACCCAACTTCAACTCCTGAAACTTGAAAGTCGGATTTTTCCCCGATCAGTAAACGCACCGTACTCAACTAATCCGAAGAATTGGTTAATTAGCAAATCACAACATTCTTCATAGTAGAAGCTGTAACTTTGTGAACAGGAGTCAATTTGAGATATTTTCAATATCAGGGTGATGTTTAAAAATAAAAGCACTTCAGATTTAAGAAAACATTAAAAAAAGAAAATTTTCTACAAAGGGAAACTGTAAACAGTATAATGAATGGGCATTGTTGTGATAAAGTCCTGAAGGTGGCGTGTCGCAAAGAGTAAGAGCTTCTTAAAGAGACAGAGGCCCAATTTCAAAGCGTTAAACTATAAATTCAAATAAATAACAATGTTGTAATATTGTTTTTTCCAAGTAGATTAATAATAATAATATTAGTACGCCCTCTCAAAGATCAACAAATTTTGATTTATAAAGAACCATTTACACTGGGAACTGGAAGACATTTTAAATATCCAAAATAAAAAACAAAAACGGTGAAATGGAAACAAAACCACAAAACAACTATAACAGATTATTACTCATAAATAGCCAGAGCTCACCATTATGTGGCCCACTGGCACAGAACTTCTTCTGCGATAGTTTAAGGATTCGGTCATCACCTTGCTGCAAATGACATCATCAGACAGCAACTTAAAGACAGTGGAAAATCACACCAGTAGCAAGACAGAAGGTGAAGAAATTACCAAGAGATTTTCATTTCAATCAGGTTCAAAACATGTTATAACTGCTACAGTTGAAACCAATTACAAAAATAATCTCAAAACAATGAACATGGAAAGTTTTCTAATTTTTAAAACAAGAAAAGTTTGGTCAGACTTAACCTCAGACAGTGAGGGAAAAAAAGGCACATCTTTTTACTTAGTGCATTTCCAGATGGCAGATAAATCAACTAAATTAAATAAAACGACTCACCTGTTCCTGGTCGACTACTATGATTGGAAAGCCCATTTGCTTGGTCCATGAACTCATCACTGCAGCAATGGGTTTCCCACTCGCCTGTTCCAGACAATCCCAGAGGTCCTCTGTGGAAAACGGCCCAAAATCAGACCAACGAGCGGCGGCCATTTTAAAATAACTCCAGCTGGACACAATGCGAACTGAGTGGTCTTACCTGTTGATGCATTTTTATGTTGGAACTTCAAAAGATAGGAATTCATTCCTTTCCTAAAGTCCTGTGAAGACACATTAAAAGACCGACTGAAATAGATTGGTGCAGCGACGGCGCCGGGCCGCGAGTTGGAGACCACCAACCTCGTCTCCAATGTAGTTGTGCAACATGCGGATCACAGACGCTCCTTTGCTGTAGGAGATGGCATCAAATATTTCATCTACCTCTGATGGATGGCCCACGTTCACCTGAAGCACACAGCCACAAAACGTCACGATAATTTCACCCTTGATGAAGTAAAACGAAACAATGTCTTCTAGGGCTGCAGCTAACGGTTATTTTAGTTATCGATTGATTATTTTAGCAATTAATCGCATTAAAAGAGGCCACATTGTGTGGATTTTTCTTTTAAGTCTTCTTTAGACCATATTAAAAATGCATTAAAAGAAGCAAATAAATAATGTGAAACGCTCAATCCTTTTTGTTCAACTTATCTGGTTAAGTTTGTTTTTTTTTTTTTACCATTTTGAGGAGCTGTGGGTATTTACAGACTATTTTTTCTTTATATACATCCTAAATGCAAAATGTACATATTTTTTGTTCAGTTTTGGCTTAATTGGTGCTCCGAGTGCATTTTATTTTTCAGCAAGTGGATTTTTGTTTTTTGAGTCTCCATACTCCAGTTAATGATTATTCGATTTATAAATTAGTTGCCGATTATTTCAGCAACTGATTAATATGATTAATCATTTCAGTCCAAATGTCTTATGATTCATAATCACCTTCCAGACAAACCATTTAATGACACAAGGGCTGAAACAATTGATCTGATTAATTGAGATTAATCGATTATTAAAACGATCGTAAACTACTTTAGCAATCGATTAATCGCTAACTTAACTATACAGACTTAAAAAAGGCCATTTGTTGAAAAAAACCCCCAACATATTCAGAGCAGCAATTAAGCCAAAACTGTAGCAAATGTAAACATTTTTTCTATAAATATGTTTTAACCAAAACTCCTCAAGTCCCCTCATAGCTTTAGCTTCATCCGGTTCATATTCACTAAAGAAATGCTATGCTGGTGCATATGTGCCAATTTTTTTTTTATCCGATCCATCGATTAATTGTAAGAATAATTGATTAATAAAATAATGGTCAGCTGCAGTCCTGATGGACGGTCTCCCCAGGAGAATAAAGCCCGTCCGGTTGCTGGTTCTCCTCCTACCTCGATGGGGTGGCTGCTGTCCAGCGCGTCCAGGTCCAGAGCCCGGGTGTAATCTGCCGAGACAAACTGGGTCCAGATGTCGTACTCTGGGAAGCAGTGATCCACACACAGGTACTCGATCCAGGAGGCAAACCCCTCGTTGAGCCAGAGGTGAGTCCACCATTCCTGCACACAGACACAGACACAGGGGAACGTCGACCATGAACAGCTGCACAAGCGAACGGGCTAATTGGGTTAAGTTTCACTTTATGAGCTTCTATAAAGAGATATGCATCATAGGGCGATCAATTAGCCTGCAATTCTTTCATACTGGATCCCATTTTAACATTTTCCCCCTTGCTTTCTTTTCTAAAAGAGAAATTACAAGTCACAGAAAATATTTTCAAAAGGTGGCCTTTATTTCAATCATCCCTTCATTGAATTGCATGGCGGAGTATAAGGGACAGTATTTGTTTAATCATGATAATTAAGATTTAAAAGACATTTTACCAGAAAAAAAACGTCTTAAAATTGAGAAAAAAAACTTGACTATCGAGCTCAGTCAGTGTGATTCTTTATTAAAAAATAGACATAGTTGTTTGCACAATCGTATCAAAACAAGGCTACTGATAATCTTTTAACACATTACATCAAATTATTAAGTTTTTCTATTAAGTATTATTGGTAAAACTTGTACCAAAATGCTCAACACTCCTCTTTTTCTCTTAAAATTACATTATTTTTCTAATATTATGACTTCATTATTGTAATTTAAAAAATAAAATCTTAGCCTGGCCCTTATATTTTGTTGACTTGAATTGAAAGCTAGAAAACATTATGTTCAAAGATGGCAGCTCTAGGCGCGCTGACATCACCCTGAACTGTGAAAACTACTTCTGTAGGAAAATATCAATTTCACATCAGCTGGGAAGGCTAAATAGATTCATAAACATAAAAACAAAGCATATTACGTCTATAATTGTAATATTTTTTAGTTAGTTTCATAAATATACAATATAGTTCTAGTTACCTATAAATTTCCTCCCATTAACTGCCATTTTTATTTATTTCAGTTAGCAAAAAAGTTTTCTCAGTTTCATTTTCCATTAGTTTCAGTTGGCTGTAATCACCTCGGTAGGTGCGAGATGGTGTTTCCCTTTAAAAGTTACTAGTGAGTGTTCTGGATTATTACCATGGTAACCAGGTTTCCAAACCACTGGTGGGCGAGTTCGTGTCCAACCACTAGCGCCACCCACTGCCTGGATGACGAGCACGAGTTCTTCGGATCGATTAGCAGTGCAGTCTCCCTGGAAACAAACATCAGCTGGGAGATTTATTTGACTTTCTGTAAAATTTACAGCCTTACTGTTTTAAATCTGGTCAGTATTGTACGTTTTGTCTAAAGTAACGTGATATTATGGTTCCTTTTTGCCAGATCACAAAGCCAGTAGAATTTATAACTACATTAAAAAATTAACAGCCAATCCATGTGATCCGTATCGGTGATCAACACTCATGAGCGATTGGTATATTCTGAAGAGTTATAGTTTTAATTAAGTCATATTAATAGTATCACAGTTCAAAAACCCCAACAAACCATTTTAAAATTGGTACTGCATTAGTAGTTTCAGCCTCAGGCTTTAAAACACTGCCAACGTTAATACCATTAATGTTTTACTACAATCCAAATATAAATGATTCTCACCTGTATGTAACAAGGCCCCAGTTTTCCATGGCACCTAAGAGACGGAAAGAAAACCGACTTTTACTCTAAATGTTTTAAATTCTTCAGAGAAGATTAGGTTTGGTATCTACTCACCAGCAGCAAAATCAGCAATCGCTATGAGATCAATTTTAGGTAATGGATAAGGAACACTGAAGTAGTCTTTGTAGAAAGGTAAGGTCTTACAAGCAACCTGTAAAATATTTTTAAAAAGCCTGTTATAGTGACTTTTGTCCACTGTCAGCACCTGAAAATGAGAAAAACTAACAAGCATATACAAAACATGGCAGGATAAAAACACCGTCATGCAAGTTTTGGTAACCTTTAATTTATTTGCTGCTTCAGTCACGATTTTTAGTAAAATTAAAAGAGAACATAAAGCGAACGGACCCGTTCGATTGGTGTAATTCCCAACATAATATTCTTACCTCCAATGCAAATTTCCCTTGTTCTGCCTTCCCGACGGGCGTGTAGACGCGTACCTTTATGCCATCTGACGACTGGCTCTCCACAAAGTCATATTCACCGATCACAAAAGCTACGAGGTACGTGGACATGATGGGCGTGGTGCCGAACTTTACCTCCACGAGGTTTACATCACCTGGGTATGGCTTTTGATGAACGACATCCTGGAAAGAGGAAACCATGACATAAATATATCACCTTTGAAAACAACACAAAGAAGAAAAAACAAGGCAGAGACAAAAATTAAAGGCAGAATTTTAAACCTACTTATGCTTAAATTTAAGCACAAGTGGAACAGACACTAGCTGTGTTTCCATTGACCATATAATTGCCCAGTCTGACATTTTGCAAATAAATTTGCTTAATGGAAACACAATATATACAAACAAAAAAACAAACAAACTTGTTTTTCGTTAAAAGGTTTTGGGGCAAAGATGAGGTGATTTTGTTTTTGGCTACCAAAATTGATTTATTTTGCAAAACAGCAATTTTTTCGCATCAAACGAGTCACGAATCAACAACAGGATGTTGCCACTGGTGCAAACCACAAAGAAGACAACAGGAAGTAGTTGGAGGGTGATGGTATAGCATGTTTTAATGACTTATCACGCAAACAAACGTATTCATGTGTGATTTTAATTGCGTTTCTTATTAATGTAACCATCTCAACTGCGAAAATGTGTTCTTGTTCAACATTAGCAGAATATTGACAAAGTTTTACACACAATTGTAACATAAAGACAGCTGGTGTCAGCCTCATACCATGTTAAAGTCAAGGGAGTAAAACTGTGATTTTAAAAGAGATTTAAAGACATCAACTTAAGGCCACCAGAGCAAATGCCTGATTCCCCCTCAAAACAATTAAAATATTTGGGGTTTAATTTCTTGTTGAAAAAAGATGAAAGCCGAGGAAAATGCGACATGACCATTCAGACTCCAAACGGTTTGAAAGCAATCGGATACGTATCCGAATTAGCACCACATAGGAAATATTGAATTGGACCATTCAGACTGCCATGAAAAAGTCAGATTTGGGTAACAATTTGGGGGGAAAAAACCCACTGCATTTGTCTGATGTGTGAATGTAGCCTAAGATAATGAGTGAATTTTTTCTTATGCGAAGGACAGACAATTTTCTACTCTGGAACAGTTTATAAAATGTTTTATTTTGCAACATTTTGGCAAGAAATTAACTCCATACATACCTAACAAAAGGCTGTAAATGAAATAAGACTTACTTGTTAGCTTTGTTAGTCAAAGCTTCCTGTGACTAACAAACTCCTAGTTTTACTCATTTCTCAGAAAGGGCCAGATTTATTTACCCAGCACTCATCAGGTGAAATGTTAGCTATGAGGGGTGTGGTGGAATATATAACCTCCAACAGATAGTGGCTGCTGATTAAACGTAGATACAAATGCTTTCACTTCAGATTGACACCCAATGACTAAACTTATTTCTCACGTATATATAGCATTAGCCTGCAGCAGAAAATTCCGTCCGTCTGCCTAATGTTATGCAAACTGAGAGGACGACAAACACAGATGTCAGAAAGTTGGCAGCAGAGAGCGACTTGGGGAGGGGAGGCGTGGAAACCGGAGTTTCTGATAATGAGGTGTGAACAGATGACGTACCATATTGGACAAGGCGACTCTGTCCTTGGGAACTATCAGAGTGATGTCAAAGGTGGCTTTAATGGCGGGCTCATCCCAACAGGGGAAAGCTCTGCGGGCATCTGTGGCCTGAAAGACAGGAAGAAAAATTAAGAAAACCTGAGTTTTATTAAGACGTTGCTCAGTTCGGAGGGAGTTGGTCACTGGATGGGTGATAAAAGAAAAACAGAACATAAGAAAATACCTGGTAAGTAGGGGGGCGGGCACTTATTGTATCATTTATCATAAATCCATAACAATATATCCCGATAAACATGTGATTAATATCAATAGATAATAAATCTAACAGAATTTGACAGAAGCAAAGTTGGCGGAATCAACTGACTCACTCACTCTTTGGTTGCCTAGCAACTCGCTCAGTCTTTGGTTGCCTAGCAACACCCTGTTGAGTAACTGCCACAGAATAAGTTTAACTTTTGCCACTGTGCCTCATAACTGCTTAAAAATGAAAAAAATAGTGTCATGAAGTGAAAACTGTGGATTAAACAGAAAAGGTCATAGCACCAGTTTGGCAGCATTTCATTTATTTAAAGCAAAAAACTAATCAATAATTATCCATAGACTCATATGAAATTAAAACTTTATTATTCAGTCATATCATTCATAATTATGAAGATAATTGTATAAAATATCAGCCATTTTCAATCATCAACCTTTATTTCAATTAAACATATCAATAAATTGAGACATTAAAAATAATAAATAATCTAAAATAAAATATAAAATGTTCACAATTTTTTTTTGGCATTCAGCAAATGTTGATAATTCTAACTAAAGCAATTAAAATGTAGTCCGATTTAACTTCAGACAATGAGAAAAAATGTGCCTTTATATTAGGTGCATGAAAACATCTGGTTTCAACTGTAAGGCTTTCCAAATTTAGACTTTTAACTAAGCATTTGATTGAACTTTATTATTTCAAGCATTTGTTTGAAAATCAATCACTTTCAAGACTTCATACAGAAATCAAGCACGTTCCAAACCTTGAAAACACCAGACTGAAATTCAAGCATTTTCGAGGATGAACTCTGTTAACTTCCCCAGGTGTCGTTTGCCCTAGATGTTGTGTTTATTGTTGTGTTTACTGATCAAAGATCAGATGATTGAGATTGTGAAAGATTTAACGAGTTGCTTCTCAGGCTCCAGAAAACCAAACCAGTTCTTTTATAGAACCAGTAAAGAAGCGGCGCCAGCGCCTTCCTGTGCATGGAGCCGCTTTAACGGAAACATAAAGGAGAAAGACATGCCCTGAGGGCGAATGCCATCACTTTCATTTTTTAAGTCATCACACCTTGTTTATTTCAGTTGGCATACCGTGAGATCTCTGGAGCTTCAGTGCAGTAACTGTAATGCTTACTGTGACCACTAGAGGTGCTGTTGGGGGGAAAATATCTGCTGCCTCCCAGTGCAATATGATCTCTGAAAATTAGGAAAATATTCAATGTAAACTCCTATTGTTATTGAAGGTTTTTACATTTAGCTGGAACATTAAACTCACCATCTGATAAAAGTTCTGTCTCAAGTGGATGAAAATGTGGGTACATTTTGTTGTTATAATAACAATAACAATGCTTTATGGCAATAAATTTAATTTGTTCAGGTAATTCAGGGCTGTCATTGTATTATTTACAAAGTTTAGGCAGTTTTGTTTTGACTAGACCAGTGCCGTCAAAACATTTTGCCTTGAGGGCCAAAACTGGCAAATTTAAACAGCTGTTGGGACACAAAATCAATGAAATGAAAAATTTTAAAATTTGTTTGAGACTTTTTTTAAGTTTTACCGACTCAATAAAATTTTTATAAAACCTGAATATAATTAAAGATCAAAAACACAAAAAGATGGAGCTTCGGACTGTTGCCGTATTACGACGGAGTATCAGGGCCACGCTAGGAAGATGAGAAAAAAAGTAAATTATGAGAATAAAGCCATATCAGAATGAAGTCATATCACAAATTTATTCCCGCGTTATTGCGACTTAATTCCTGCAATATTTCTTGCATTATTACGACTCAATTCTTGTATGACTTTATTCTCGTAATATTACTGTCATTTTTTTTTCTTAGTATGGCCCTAATACTCCGTCACACCTTATTAACAGAAAAAAAAGTTTCCAAGTTTCATCGGTCACCAATCATTTTATATGTTGTTGGCAACATTTGTTAAACCAGTCTTAACTTGTGCTCAGATGCCAAACAAAACCATTTCAAGGGCCTCAAATGGCCCCTGGACCGCGCTTTTCACACTGCTGGACTTGACACACCACCTAAGGCTCAAACTGGCTGATACCACTGCCCTCCTTGATGTCAGCAACATCACTGGTTACTATAATTTCTCCTGGAGACGTTGGACGTGTGAATTCAAACGTTTAGAGAAAAACACATTAGGTTCATCTGTAATTGTTTTATTGGATTTTAGATTCATCCTGAAAGCAGAATATCCAAAAATCTAGGTGGTACAATAAAGAAATAAAAACACATTTCCTCACCTATTTGTATTAAGTTTATTTCTTCAATAGCAACCAAATTGAGAGTATAACAATAAATCTGCCTACTGCGTTCTCCAATCCTGCGGACGTCATCCACTCACCTCAAACTGTGTGACAGCTGCATACCGGGTCTCTCCAGCAGCCGTTGTATATTTACTTCTATAGAATCCTTTCATTTTGTCGTTCAGTTCCCCCACAAATTCAATCTTCAACGTGCCAGAACCTGTGGAGGCATTCACAGAAAGAGCACAGCTATTTGCTCTCGTTTTTTATACATTTTCTGAACAACTCTTTGACAGGCAGAATCCCTCCATACCTTTCTGTAGGGAACTTGGAAACGACAGGGTGACTTTTTCATCCTCGTTTTGATAGTTGAAGCCTGTGGCATTGATTTCTAAACCAAGGGAAACAGAGAAACACAGACAGAGAGAAAGAAGGAGAGAGAGAGGAAGGCTGATGACTTGGAAAAAATGACACTAGTGTGACTTTTCAGTCAGCTGACGCAGAGGTGAAAGAGGTCAACACCATATTTTAGTGAGGGCAGTAACATGACAAAAGGAAGGAGGAAAAGCCAAACTGAAAGTGTGACCCTCACCATCTGCTCCTTTTGGTACGAAGGAAGCTGTGATAATGTCAATGTCAGCGCAGTTCATCACGATCTGATTTGTAGCCTGTATGACCTGTAAATATTGACAGAAAACAGTTTAATCTACAGACTCACAATGTCAAAGACATACATGATTTATGGCTGCCGTTTGTGTCTACGCGCAATGCGACGTGTGAGAAATGTTCACCCATGCAGCCTGTTTTTAACTATGGCCTGCCTTTAACTATGGAAGGCCCTCCAGACCAAAAATAGTGTGTAAATTAACACGTTCTAAACAGTAGATAGCGGGATGAGCCGTTTTTTTTGTTTGTTTGTTTTTTTTTCCACACACAAATGAGTTGTGAATCTCAATGAGCTTTGTCAACAAACATTTGACACTGTAACTGGAAGACATTTTAAATATCCAAAACAAAAAACAAAACAACAAAAAAACAAATAAAATAGATACTGAAGTTCTGAACCATTTTTTGTTAGACATTTTGTTTTCATTGTGTCTCTGAGTCTTTCAATCATGAACCCCCGCCCCTTAGTAATTTATTGATTTACTGCTTATTGCAATAGACTTAATATGGATGCCCTAATAAAACTCCCTCTATAAAAGTTTAGTTCTGCTCTACTTAGCTCAACTTTTTTCAGACATCCAGCTTGCAAGGAAACCCAAAGTGTAAATGAAACTTTGTCTGAATCTTGCACTTTGCACTGAAATAGGATCAGAGCCTGGAACACATCCAACGTGTCTAAATGTTTAAAAGCTGGAAACGAAGCCATTCCCCACCCCATCCAGCACAGAGCAAGGCAAAAGAAAGACACACATGGTCCATGGTTCTCAAACTGTGGAACCAGGGCCTGCAGTGGTACTCAGGCTTGTGAAAAAATGTTGGCATTAATTGATTTATGATATAGTGACAGCGAACAAATACCGGAAGAAGTGAACTTAAACTTGAATCCAGTAATAAATCAGAATGACACTTAAATGAGCTCCAGTTCCAAGTTGGGAACGCAGATAGATTTGCTCAAAGCTTCATTCAGTGATAATGTCAACAATATTAGCAATACAATGATTAAATCTGCAAGATAATATAACTTCAGCCATTGCTACGTTGTTTGCCAGATTGGATTTTGGAGTTGTGTGACCACATATATGGAGGATATGGACCTTGATGCAGCTCTCCTGGGTTCAATTCCCGACCATCAGACACCATTTACTGCATTCCCTTTCTTTTTCTGCCCTTCTACTCACTTACTAAAACACAGAAAACAACATCCCTCCAACTTTATTACTCAGAAATCCAACATCTAAGGACTATTACTTAAATTTCCAACCTTAAAGTTAGAAAAATTTAACTTTTTTGTAAAACAAGTTAAATAATAAAACAGAATCATTTAATAATTTATGACAACAAGCTGAAAAGTGGAAGTCTTTGTTGCAGCACTGCTTTGTAAAGTCTTAAATGGAAAAAATTGAGGATTACTGCAGCATATCGTTCTAAATTGTGATGCAAAAAATAGTAGAAAGGACTGAATTTATTGTTGGGGCAAACAGACACTGGTGCACTGTAACAGTGACATTGACAGTTTGTAGCACAGGAGTTTTGACACGGCTGTCAGCTTGAGACTGACGAGGCGGAAAACCGGCTGCAATTATGAAACATGACAGAAGGCAGAAAGACAGACTGCTGAGCCTTTGGAGCACATTGCGTTAACCCGCTGAGGCCTTATGCAACGCAAACGTCTCACTTCAAGACATGGACTGAACCAGGGTTGAAACTTAATTTTAAAATAAATGCTTTTATCAAGACGTTTTCAAATGAGAGAGATTATGCAAAATGTTTTTTTCTTAAGGTTTGTAAAAACTGAGGAATGATGCTCCTGTGTTTGAAATCAACTTTCAGGACAGTTTGCGAGTGAAGGCAGATGCTTAAACCTGAAAAGACATTTAAAATGTTCAAACTTTGCCAACAGTTGGATATACATAAGTGATAGTGTGCAGTGTCTTTAGAGAGGGAAGCGCCTCCCTCTCTAAACTGCCTCTTGTCTATATATCCACATTTTGTGATAGCAAAACAAGTGACCATCTGATTTCAGTCCAGCTTCTTAAAAATTTGGTTTTAGAATTACAAAATCTGATTGTTGCAAAATCTGGTGCAACTGCAGATTGTGCAATCAAACGGGAGATGTGACGGGGACTCAAATTGGAACATTTAAAATAAAATAAGCATCAGAAATCAGCAGCATGTGATACTTCATCAACTATGACTGCTACTGAATAACACCAAGCCCAGCAGGACCCTCCCGACGTGTGGTAATGGTGAGAAACATCAAATGTACACAGCAAACAGATGCTCAATGTGTGCTTTCTCTTTCAAGTACCAGTTCTAACTGGCTGCACAAACTGTCTGTCATCATTACCCAAAACACCTGCAACGCAACAGCTGTTCTCCTTTACTTAAGCTGATATGCTGCTGTAACTACTTTGTTTTGAGAATACAACAGGTTGACTTGAACCACAGACCAGGAAAATAAAAATAAGAATATACTGCTTTTATTTTAAAAAGTGGTCACAATTGCTAATAGGGTTGTAAACAATCAATCGACTTACAGTTAATTGTCGAGAAAGATCTACTTTTTGTGTTGCAGTTTGGCCGCCGTCCAGCAGTGGGCGCCACTGGTCATCCCTAACCAGAGCCAGGAATCAAGAACGGGAACAGAAACGGTCCAAAGAAACCCCGGTAAAATGCACTTCATGCGGTTCTGTTTTGAAATATAAAGAACTCGACAAGCTCCTTACGTTTCGAATTAACTGATGTAGCTAATAACGTCTGCTACGAACTTCTTTTTGTATTGTAGTGAGGGCGCCGCTGGTCATAAGTGGAGCCGTTAATACACAAAAAAGATGGCGTTGAATAGGAGAGAGAAACGGTCCAGAGTCCGATGTGGAATGCAAAATACACTTTATGCGGTTCTATTTAGAATATAAACATCCCAATAACGCTCTTTCAGCCTAGTTAGGCAGCCTCTCATTCAATAATTACTGACACGAAGGTGAGGATGCGATGATTGAAATTGCAAAATTATAAGGGGAAAACATGATGCCAATAGGCACGGGTGATTTTGAGGGCTGTCGTGACTTGATAAAGTTCATGGAACCAGTTCTAACTGGCTGCACAGCCTGTCATCATTACTGAAAACACCTGTAACGCAACTACTGTTCACCTTTAAACAAGTAAGCTGCTGCCATAACAACTGCCGTGCTTTGAGAGTGTGGCAGGTTGACCATGGAAAAAACCCAAACATTGTTTGGGCTTTTTGTGATCACACTTGCTGATGATCCAGTTGATCGGCAGCCCATAACTATGAACATGTGCTTAGTTTTCCCTCCTGACGTTACAGGAAACGTCATTCTCCATGAGTGTGAAATACTTCTGGTAAATAAAATGCATATTCCATTAAAATGTTAAATTTAAACTTTTCCAGATCTACTGTCAAACAGTGGCACTACATTTGCTTTGAAAATATTCTGCAATATAAAAAACAGGAGCACCACAAGGGACAGTACTCTGCCCACTCCTTTCCACTCTGTACACCTGAAACTTCCACTTATAGTCATAGTCTTGCCATCTGCAGACATACTCGAATTACACTGCAGTTGTCAAGGGCATCATATATGCACAAGACATTGAGTACAGAGAGCAGGTGGATGGCTTGGTGGCATGGCGTGGAAACAATCAACTCTTTCTTAATTTAAAAACAAAGGTTAAGTTTCAGGATAAACCGGAACGTGTCAAACAAGCAGCAGTAAAACAAAGCAGACTGTACTCCTTGTACTTTAAATCCTTTAGCGTTTCCAACTGTATACAGCATTTCTTCTATAGTCTTGTGGATTGTGTAACCACTTCGTCATCTGTTGGAGTAGCAGGATCACAGCCAGTAACTTAACATGTTTTCACATCAGATAGTCATGTAGATCCGGTTCCATTGCAACATTTGAACACATAAACACAACATGTGCAACTTCTTTCTTCACTAAATGTAAACAAAAATGGAGTAGTCAGATTTTGGCGGTTGTAGGATTTCACTTTTGGTGCTGGTAAAAGACCATGTGTGTTACACTCATGCTTCGTTTTGTTTTGGTTGCATTTACCCAGAATGCCATGCACTATAGACCGCTTCCTACTTTTGGAGCAGTCTCCGATCCGCTTGGCATTCACATATGTGTTGCCAGAGTTTACTTCAACTGAATCGAGACATAAGTTTTAGCCAGACCAGAGTTCACTTTTTGGTCAGCATCAGAGTTTGTTTGCACATTGACATCTCCCCAAACAACATGGACTTTCTAGGCAAATGAACTAAAGTTTGTTTAAAGCGGACTAAATATGGTTGGTGTGAATAAACCCCTGAAAGCTGAACAAGATGATAAAGTTGACTACGCGCTGGGTCCTACTGTGGAACCTCTGGAGATGACCGTACAAAGGAAGACATATTTGACAACATGGACCATCCTCTTCTCAACACCAAGTCATTACCATGTAAAACCACCTGCAAGTCTTTTACGGTATATTTCTACCAACTTTGCTTGTCTAGAGACTGACATTTTTGCCTGTTCTACTTTACAAAATGGTTCATGTTTGGTCATGTTAGCTGGACGTGTCCTCAAGCAAAAATAATCAAATCCTGGCAATGCTTGGATCTGAACTTTGGGGTATTTTAACACAAGAATACTCTCTTGATTGTTTAAAGTCTGGTATTTTGCTGCCTCCAGTGTCTTTGCTTTGTTTTCTCCAACATTGACCTGTATCCATCGTCCCATCAGTACTGAATCTCTGCAGCTCCTCCACAGTCACCAATAATTTCTTTGCTGCTTCTGAGTTATGCTCTTGTTGCAAAGCCTGTCAGTTTAGGTGGATACCATAAATTACTATGTTCACAATTGTGCAATGATCTATTTTTGGGTGGTTGTTCGGCCAGCATTCAGTAAACACCTTCCAAACTTGGGATATCATTTTATAACCCAACATTGCGACATTGTGTCTACACAACGGTGCGGTGGGTTCCTTGACTCACGGTAACAAACTTCCGACTTTAATTTCACAGAGGTGGAATGTATTTAATAATTACGGAACTTGGAAGCCAATTGGTTTTGCTGAATTTTAATACAAGATACATCTCAAATGCTGAATACAAACAGCACAACATGTCGCAAAATATACAACATATCCTCTCAGTGTGCGCAGTATTCATATTGCAAAGTTCTGTTTGGAGGGCAATAATTGTTGGCTAATATTTTCCAAGTGATGGAAGCACTGGTGAGAAAGAGGACAGAAGATTCCATACCTGACTATCATCTCAATATTTATCAAGAGCCAGATTTTCTAACATCGTGCAACACAGTTACAAAACTATGAAAATCTTTAGACTTGAATTTGTGGAAGTTCAAGTCTAAGTGGAAGGAAAATGATGCATTTTCCTTCCACTTAATGATGCACTACTTTACTGTTTTACTTTGTGTCGGTTTATCACACAGGATACAATAAAACACACTCACGTTTGTGGTGTTAACTGGACAAAATGTGTAGAAGTTCAACAAGTATATTTACATTTCCAAGGCACAGCTAGTTATATGTAGTACCTTTTGCAAATCCACGTTTATACAAGAAAATAATGAGCCGAGTCTTGAATTATGTTCTGTTAATGTGCAGTGAGGGAGAGTTTACAAGCAGGGACATGTTTGCACAGGTGGCTGATATGCTGGTGGCCACACAAAGGGCGGAAGTGCACACTATGTAGAGCTACTGATTTTTTTTTTTTATTGTTGCCTATTTTACATTAAGATTGTTTTTCTTAATTATACATTGGGTTGTACAGAATTATAATATACACAGTGTTAAGTAGAGTAGCCAAAAATTGTAGCTGAGTTAAAGTACCATCATGTCAACATATTTTTACTCCAGGATGAGTAAAAATTAGCCGTCCAAGAAATTACTTAAGAGTGAAAAAATATTTGGTACAAAAAGCTACTTAAGTAATGCATAGCTGATAACAGCTCATGTAATATTTAAAAATGCTGCCAGAAAAAAAAAAACCTTATGTGCAAATTATGATTCTTGAGAGATTGGACATAAACAAATACGTTAATTTAAACAGCCATTAGCCAAACATAATCTTGTAGCACCCTCAAAATAGTTTTTTATACTTATTGGTGGTATTTATGCATCTTTTTTTAGGGATATACGTACATATTATGCTCCTAAACAGCCTAATCATAGATGGGTAGTGTAACTGAAGAAAGAGTATCACGTCAACATATTTTTACTCCAATAAAAAGTAGCCGTCCAACAAGTTACTCAACGGTACAAAACATATTTCACAAAAAGGCTCCTGAAGTACTGGAGTAACTGATCATAACATTTAAAAATGATGTCAGATAAACAAAATATAAAGTTATGTCAAAATTGTAATATTTTAAAGATTAAAATAAAAACAACATTTCAAAATAAATTTAGGAAGAAAAAATATTTCCAAATCAAATTGTTTACCATTAAACTTATGAAACTAATACTTAAAGAAGATGGTGTTTATGTGTTAAAATAAGGAAAAGTACTTCCAGTGACAATAAATAAATACTAAATTTCTTTATCTCCAAGTGGCACAAAAGGTTCAGCAGTCAGAAAATAACATAAGGACTACAGAGAATGCTTATGTTAAAGTCGCACGGCCCGAACTGTCATGGGGGAATCCAGTCCGGAAAGACGGTTGTCCCTGGCTCTGGTCCGTTCATGCCTCATTCTAAGGGGGGGGCAACCTCACCATCTCCTTCAATAACTCTCCGATTTGCAATAATTTCTGTTATTTCAACTGTTAACTTTATGCTTTCTATATCCTTATAAGCTGCATCAAGTCTGAGAAAATTCTGCCAACAATTAAACATTCTTCCTCTCCTTCAATTAACTTTTTTACATGCATTTAAAAAGTATTCGTACATCAGTCATTCTGCTTCTTTTTTGTGCATCTGCCCTGTCTTCTCAACCTGGCAGATGACCCCTCACACTGAGCCAGGTTCTGCAAGAGTTTTTCCTCTCACGATCACTACATGTTTGCTCGATAAGAGAGTGTGCTGCAAAGTCAATGACACAATGTAATCTGCTGGGTTTCCTCAGATAGAAAACATTTGAAACTAATTTGAATAATAAACTGAACTCAATGCACTGTTTGACGAGTAGGATCAACTGCAATGTATATATGATTGAATTGAAGTGCGTTGAGACGTGTTGTGAATTGGCGCTATATAAATAAACAACTGAAAACTAAATTAACTGAGTATTTGTAACCAGATACTACCCATCTTTGTACAAGTTAACTGTTGTTACAACGGGCAACTGTCAGACAGACTGGGAGAGCGAGTGGGAGGGAGCGACACGATGTTGCCATGATTTAGCAAACACTTGACAGCATTAGCTAGCTGTACCTCGGCTTGTTTGAGGCAGTAATAATAATTATTAAAGTAAGATATAGTTGTTAGGTGATCTAAACTGGTCTCACGTTAGACTTGCAGGCAGACGCTTTTAACATGAAGGCTAACTTAGGAGATATTTAAACGGTAGGCTATGCTAACATGAGAGTGCAGGTCTGCTGCACAGCTGTGTTAGCTTTAGTGACTAGCCAATTAATAATATACAGAAGTCTCTTGCTGCTTTTCAGGCCAATGCGAAACGCTTAAAGATTTACATTAGCGACCTTCAGTTAACACACCCACAACAGCAGCTAGCGGGCTAGTTGTGAACAGTTACTCGTGATCAGTGAACCACGATAAATTGGCTAGCGAGTGGCAACGTTAGCTGGTCAGATTACATAACAAAATCCCTGCCTGGCAGGCTCAGACAACATCATCCATGTCTGAAGCCAAGCAACTTACCTCCACTTGTGCCTCCAGCTTGCCGTCAAAGGTGAAGTCGATCAGATCTGGCTTCAGACACAACCCATAGTTGACGGGGCAAACGTCAGTAGGTAACCGCACGAAGGGCCTTCTTTCGGGCATGGTTCCTGTATTTTGGCCGCTTGCGCTGCTGAACGAGGAACTGTGTGTAGTAGCGCCGTTTATCTTTGCGATTTTTATAAACACGGAATTGATTAAGTTGGGCTTCGAGAGTGAGGATGGACAGTAGCTGGTGACTGTACGCGTGAAAAGCAGCGGAACCGTGCGTCCGAAGAGCAGCAACATGAACTGAAACCCTTTCAGCGCTACTCTTCGCTCTTGTACAGCCCAAACAACTTCACTTAATCAGCGTCGAGTTCAAGAGAAGTGACGTCATCGCGTCTCGGCTTACGTTCAGAACGTGTGTGAGGCAGCGCAGACAACAGACTTTCTCTTTTTTAATCTTTACTAAAGATTCAAAACCGGAGGTGGCAAAATAACTCATGTTATTTACTGAAGTATGAGTACAAATACTTCTGTAAAAAAGTCTAGTAAAAAAAGAGTACTTTAATAAATAAGTGCTATAAGAATATAAAGATGATTATTTGACAAAAGATAGAATAACACATATTAAATAAATGAAACACATATTAAATAGCTGTACAACAGTTCTCTATGAAAACAATCAAATAGTCTATCCTTTAGAAATCTATCTTCGTGCATTAAAAAAATCCCAAGATGACTTTTGGATTGATTTTCAGATAATGAACTAGCAGATAGTTTCTATTTTTTTATTTTTTGGTTTTGGTTTTTTACCAAAGCAGTAGCAGATAAATGTATAGACATTTGATGCATGTACAAAAACATTTGTAGTTTCTTAGAATGAATGAGAAACTACTACTATAATGTGCGCAAGTATTTAAATTAGGTAGAAGTTGAAATAACAATTATGAGAATTACACTTTTTATCAGAAAAATCCACAAAAGCCTTGACAAAAACGGTCAATGTGGCGCTTTTAACCTGAAAGGGTTTTCCCGGAAGCTGCTTTTCACTTTCCGGTAATTGGGGAAAGATGGCGACATCCATAACGAGGACATTTGGGTCTCTTCGTATCGTTGCACACAGAAGCTTAAAGGTACTGTGATTTTTCATGAGATTGTCATAAAGTCAGCATGCTAAAAAGCGTTATTTTTTTCCTGCTTGTTTTGAACATTGTATAATGTTTAGAGGCCTTAGCGGGGTAAAACATGTCGCATGAACGTCTTGGCATCGATCTACGAAGCTCACGTTTCAGCAGAAAATTTGTAATACATATATATCCATTTTCCTGTTTAATAAATAAAGCCAGAAAATATTACGATAGTTTAATATTAAAACATAGCTTGCAGGCAGGGCCAGCCCATAGTTTTATGGGGCCTCGAGCGGAATTTGATCAGAGGCCCCTTTTCCTGTTAAGAACTTCATGACTACTAACAGCATTTCAATACACATTTGGTTTAATCTAGAAGAGGGAGAAAGTAGAGCTTAAAAGCAATCACAAGTAAGTGGTATTGTTTGCTGGGATGTTATTGTGAACAAACTGAGCTCTTAAGATTTAAGGTCGTGGCATCAGATTGCAACAATGGAAACATCACAATAATTCTCTGCACTTTTACAATGTAAACTTAATTCCTTTAAGTCTTAAATTTTAAAATTAAACGACAAACACCATGCTGAAACTGTCAAATCAAATTTAATACTATTTTCATTCTCAATAATCAGAGATGCAAAATTTAGATATATGGTCTGGATTAAAAGTATAGCATGTATTGGAGGCCATCTGATGGTTCGGGGGTCTGACACAGCAGCTTAATCAACTTATTCTTGGGCCGTCTCTTTTTATATATAATGTTAAATATCATAAACTAGTTATTTAACTGCTTAATCTCCATTAAGGCCATGTTTATTGTCATTTAGCCTAGCATTATGAATCATTTATCAAACACTTCTCTGGTGATTAATCACTCCTTTAAATTTCCACTCTCAGAATGCTGAGTTGGCTCTAGATGTACGACATCCTGGTCCACTTTTCTTACCGGTTAGGACCAAGAAGCGGTACTTTATTCCTCCAGCGGTGAGCTTAAAGGGGAAGAAGGAAGAAAACCTAGAGGCTAAGGCTCGAGCAGCTGGCATCGTCTTCCGACAGCAGTACTTGGAGAGATCCATTAACATCGCTTGCTCTGGTAAAGTTAGTTGCATGAGGGACTTAAACTCTTTTCTGGTTGAAAAAACATTCTTGTTGAAAATCTCATCTGGATTTAAGCACATTAAAAGATCAGTTTTGTCCTATTTTCATCAGCGGGAGTGTTTGACCCGTACATCCCTCCAGAAGGAGACGCGCGTCTTTCCACGCTGTCTAAGGAAGGCCTGAAACAGCGAACAGAACAGATACGACAGAGCGCCGCATCACAACTCGCGTAAGTCTGGTTTTCTCTTCATGTTCTGTTGTTAATAATCTGTGAAAAGATTGACCTCCTCTATCTAGTCTTAGCATTCATGAGAGGTTGTGCTAGCTATAGCATAGCAGAGAGCAAGTGGGAAGGAGGAGGGTGGTTGAGCAGCGCCACATGAGATTCTGATTGACAGCACTAAGATCCTCCCCCTGGCACTCAGTGGTTATTTCTAGTTGGCACTGGTAAAAGGCAGAGGAGTTTGACTTATTTTTTTTCCACAGATAGTTTCTCATACCATATAGTCACTGCATAGTGTTTCAACAAATATGTAAAACAAATATGTTTTCTAAAATGTATGCTGCAGCTTTAAAATAAGGATTTTTAAAATCTTCTTTCAGGATTCGTAAAATCAAAGAGTACGATTCACAGTTCAGCACAAAGACGTTTGCAGAGCAAGCTCAAGAGATCTTCGTAGAGGCTCACAACTCCCTGACACAGTAAGAAGATGAACTCTTGCCTCGTTCCCCTCCCCCTGCGCAGACGGCTGATACAGGCAGCCAACAAAATATGTTTATTACTGTGAGGATTGTGTTTGAAGCTCCAGATATCCTCACACTGTTCTCAGATCTGCTGATGAAACATTAACTGTCATAATAAACAACGATAAACTCATGAGTAATTTATAAGGACCATTCTGGGTCAATGATCTTGTTCGTGCTCAGTTAGTGTTTTCCTGTACATTTCCATTGGTTATTATATGGCACATATTATCCAGTAGGAGCTGCAAAACATGCAGGCCGCACGTTATTGCTGTTTTCATTCTTTTGACACAGAATAGCATAGCAAATAAATATCTGTGGCAATGTTTTAGTTATTTTTAATGTGGTACACAAAGTAATTAAAGTAGAACAAGCTGATTTTAACTGGTTAGTTAGTCAGGCTGTCTGCAGTAATTTGCTGCTCAGCAGACACACTGCTGGTAGCTTGTTGGCTATAAAACAGTGTTACTATAAAAGGGTATTTTATTTTCAGCTCCATGTTTGTTTTGTTTTTCACGTCTGGAAATATTTCCTACACTGTAAAAACATAAAATCTTACCAAAGGTTTTGGTTTAGTTTCTTGTGCAAATATCTTAGTACCCTTGAAATAAGACTAAACTAAAATGCAAGTAAGCTATAGGAACTTATTTTAAGATGATAGTTACTCTAGTGTTTATTTAAAAAAGTTCTAGTACCACTGGCAGATTATTTAACTTATAAGAAGACTGTTAAGAATGTAACTTGGAAATTTAGTTTTGTCATATTTAAAGCATACTAAGATATTTGCACTAGAAACTAAACTAAAAATTATTGGTAATATTTTGAGATTTTGTTTTTTTTCAGTGCAGTGTTTAAGAATACACTGTCTGTACTACTGTGCAGTCTGAATTTCAACAGTATTCTGATCACCATTTGATAAATAATTTCAGAAGAAAAGAAGGAACTCAAATAGAAGTTGTTGTGACATTGCGGTATTGTCACATTTTTGATTTCCCAGCCAGTCTGTGTTTTTTGCAGTTCTGTGATCTCAGAAAATCACACACAATCTACAGAATCCTCAAATTTTTTCGTGCTAATGAGCAAATTCTCTGGTTGAATTGACCAACTCTTACCTGCGGGTGGCAGTATTTCTTACTTCTACTACACTGCTGCTTCAGCCTTGTCAAGTTATAGTCCGTGATCAATAAAAATTGAGCTATTTAAGTTCTTTAAGTGATAAAAATGTGTGTGTGTGTGTGTGTCCCGTCTGTCTGCTTGTTTTTTAATAAGGAATAAATATTGCAAGATTCCTTGCAAATATGTCTAAAGTAGAACCACAAAATCAGTATTTTCATCACAAAAAAATCACAAAAACAATCATGAAATCCTGGAGGATCTGCCCACCTGACAAATACAATCATTTACACATCAATCACTAGCCTGCATGTGGACATGTTGCTTTGGCTCCAAACTAACTAGATGTTTTTGTTTTGCAGCTTCAATAAAGAGAAGCTTCATTCTCTGGTTACAGAAAGATGTTATCCTGTAAGTTTTTCCTCTTCCTAAAGTGTCCACCCGTCCCTGTTTCTTTGTCCTAACTACTGTCAGCGCTGTGCTACGGTGTTTGCAGGAGATGACGAGAGGCAACCGTTACAAGACGATCCGGTGGAGGTTTGTCGAGTCACTGGAACCGCCCAGAGTGGTGCATGTCCGCTGCCCCGACATGGTCACTAAAGGAAACCTGTATGGGCAGGTTACAGTTCGTATGCACTCTAAGCAGGTATCACTTTATTTACTATGAGTTTAAGTGTAGATGTTATTTACTAATTAGATGAGTTCTCAAAGTAGTTGGTTGCATTTGATTTGATTTTGGGGCGTTAGAGTGTAGGAGGCTAAATACAAATGTACAGATTTAATGTTTTTAATATGTGAAAACCATGTATGTATCTTCCACTTCACAAATACTTTGATTTATTACATAAAATCCAAATAATATACATTGAAGATTCTGTAGGTGACATGAATGCAAACAATTAATCAACAATATATGATTAATTGTTGATAATTTATTAGATTAAAATTAGTTCCAATTGATTAGCTAATAACGTTCAGTCTTTTAGTGTTGTAATTTGGCCGCCATCCAGCAGAGGGCGCCGCTGGTCATCCTCAAGCGGAGCTGTTGGTACGAGAATCAAGATGGCGGCGGGGAAAAAAGAAACGCGGTCCCTTGTGTGATGCAAAATGCATTTTATACTGTTTTGAAATATAAACATTCAACAAACTCCTCTTTTGTTTTTACCTCATTCGCCCTTTATGTGATGGAAATACAGTCAGCCCTCTTGACAAGAGAACTTTTTTAGGAAAGGAAATTACTAGTCAACTAGCAACCATAGCAAGTGCTGTTTCGGTTTTTTGGGGGTTTATAATCCGGATTTCTGATCACTGGACTATTTATAAGTGGCGGTTTTGTTTACAGACGTTAGCCATCTACGATCGCTTCGGCCGGCTGATGCTGGGCAGCGAGGAGCAGCCAAAGGACGTCCTGGAGTACCTGGTCATTGAACGGCATCTGGTCAACCCCTACGGCAGATGGAGGCTACACGGGAAAATTGTGCCCTCATGGGCTCCTCCCAAAGACCCAATTATTAAGGTAACTGTCCCCTTTGGACCACTGATAATATTTTTATTTAGACTTAGAAGGATAATTTGATGAGGACAAAAAATAAGAATTGGAGAAAAAGTTCTAAAAATCTATTAAGCATCTTTTTTTATCCTGTTATTAATCAGTCTACCCTAAACATAATCAACATTGTATTAATTAAATTAAGTATTTTTTTAGCTGAAGAGCCTACAAATAATCAAGGGTACACTCAAGGAATATACTATTGCAATAACATCTTTAATTCTATTAAACATGGAAATTAGCTATCTGTTGCATCTTTTAATGTATTTCTAAAATTGTCTAGAAAGGCTTAAGTGGTTTAATCGACTACTACAACAATAAGTTGATGCCCTCATCATCAGTTTTTTTTATTAATAAAAGTAATTAGCTGTTTGTTTTGATATGACCTGTCACTCAGTACAGGTTAACGAATGTGTTGCACAGGTCTGATTTAGACACCATCTCCTTCTGTTGGTAACCCAGCCTGTCTTTTTAGCATTTAGTTGCTCAGTACTGAGGTACTACTATTATTGAATAATTTGTACATGTTCTTTCTATATATAATTTTAATTTTTTTCTGTTGAGCGACTTGTCAGTGAACTTTTGTCTGCTCCGGTGTCTCTTCCAGACGGTTGCCATCCCTGGTCCAGACCTGAAGCCAGGGGAAGAATTTGATGCCCTCAACTATGAAGTTCCCAAACCAGAAGCAGTACAGTGGAATAAGTAGGTCAGCAGGGGGCGCCGGTCTTTATATTACGCTGAGGACATTAAGGAATTACTCATGACATTGAATTTTTTGGATGGAGTTACTCTTACTTGAGGAGGAAACCAGGCTTTGTTCTTTTTCTGCTTCCTTCTGTTAAGAAAAAATCTTTTAGATTTTTGAAGGATGTGAAAAAAAATCTGAGTTTTGGTTCAAACAACCAGCTGTGCTCTGAAATCACCAGATCATCATTTTTTTTGTTATGCTTGTGAGAATAATTTTATTTGTACATGCAAGAAATAAAAATGCACAGAGCTCTAGAAATGGAGTGGTTTATTTCTGCATCAAATGTACAAGATGCTGATTTCTGCAATGGAAAATAAATATTGATATTACTGATGGTTCCACCTGCTTTTCTTCACAAGGCAAATCATGAACTGTGTTGCAGTAATTTATATGTTTCAAAAGACATAATACAAATATGATACAGAGCTTACAAAATAACTTGACAAACACAAAATAGTTCTGGATTTGATGGTAAATTCTCTGAATAAATAATTTTCTTGTGTTCTGAGATAAACTTCAGCATCATTTCTCTTATGTTGAAGGAACTTTATTATTATTATGCCACAAACATTAATTAAATGAAATGTAAAAATTATTAACAGGTCATCCTTGGTAGAGATTTCATTTTAATCAAAAATTTGCATTAATGTTTGACATGGTAAAGTTTTACTTCTGAGGTAAATAAAGGGTTTCTGTTATTCTGGAAAAAAGTTAAAAAAAAATAATTTTCTGTGTTTCTAATTTTGATGTGTTTTATAGCTATTTTTAATCTATACCAAATACAGAAAAAGGATTCAAGAGTAATTCTTTTAGATCTATTCTTCTGTAGATGTATACTATAAATGGATCTCTAAAAATAACATTTTCTGCAGTCAATATTTATGAAAAATTATAAGCTGTATTTATCAATTTGCAGGTCTAGACATGTAGCAGGATTGAGAGCAAAACATGTCTCTTTGGATCGTAAAAGTTGCAGACCCATGGCCTACAGTTTTAACTCAATTTAAGTCACCTAGACATCTTTTAATAACATTTTATTGCAAAGCATTAAGCATTCATTGAAAAGTAGAGTTCCCATACTGCATTTAAATCTGTCATAGCTGCAGGTTTTAGATCAGACTTAAACAAACACACATAAGACCAATAATAAAATAAAAACATGAAGACACAAATTACATTTTCATTTAAAATGGAGAGTGGAAGCAGGAGCTGGTATTGCCATTCAATGTGCGTGCAATTACCTGCAGAAGCAACATGATGTAATATGACGCAAAAGTAGAAAATAAAACTTGTTTGCAAAATGTATCATAAGTAATTAAGTCTCTGACAGATTTCACAACCCAACTCACATTACATGGTAAAGACAAAATCCTACCAAGTATTTTTTTTGTCTAGTTTCTAGTGCAAATATTTTAATACACTTGAAATAAGACTAAACTAACTTATAAGTAACTTTTCAGTAAGATAAAGGATCTTGTTTTAAGTCAATAATTCCTTAATATTGATAGAAAAAGTTCTAGTTCCACTGCCAAATTAATTCACTTATGGGAAAAATCTTGTTACAAATGAAATAATCTTCCAGTTGCACTAGTACTTTCCATCAAATTTAAGGAATTATTGACTTAAAACAAGCTCCTATATCTTGCTGATAAGATACTTATAAGTTAGGTTTGTCTTATTTCAAGTTTACAGATATTTGCACTGGAAACTAGACCCAAAATACTTGGTAAAATATTGTGTTTTGCAGTGTATAGTTCAATATTAGGGTTGACCCTAACTCCTGCTAACTCAAATAGCAGAAAGCGTTTATTTCCTTTTGATTTCACAAATCAGGTGGGAAAACGAGAGCCTCAGCGGCACACTCTGCATCATCTTCCTCATCCTCCTCTGGGATGTTCTCAGGCTCCCATGTAAAGATGTCTGTAGTATTGTCTGTAAATGAGCCTGATGAGCTCCTCATGATGTCCCACGGACACAGAGCGTCACGCCGACCCAAAGCCAAGTTGGCTTTAGACTCGTCCGTTTGCTCCGTGTCCATGTCTCCTGGAGTCTCATCTTCAAGAGTAATCCGGTTGTCCGTGACATCTGTGTCACTGTTGGTAGACAAAACATTTTCTGCAACAGTTGTGGGAACATTTACGTTACCTCTCTGTTCTTTGTTACTGGATTGACAAACGTCTTTGTTTTTAGTTTCTTCTGTCTCCCATGGGCAAACATCTGTCCGTGTGCTGTCTTGCTTTTTCAGCACTTTTGGGTCTTCTGTTTCCCATGGACACACATTTTCTCTAATGCTGTCCTGCTTTTTTAAGACATTAGATTCTTCGTTTTCCCATGGACACACATTTTCTCTAATGCTGTCCTGCTTTTTTAAGACATTAGATTCTTCGTTTTCCCATGGACACACATTTTCTCTAATGCTGTCCTGCTTTTTTAAGACATTAGATTCTTCGTTTTCCCATGGACACACATTTTCTCTAATGCTGTCCTGCTTTTTTAAGACATTAGATTCTTCGTTTTCCCATGGACACACATTTTCTCTAATGCTGTCCTGCTTTTTTAAGACATTAGATTCTTCGTTTTCCCATGGACAAACATTTTCTCTAATGCTATCTTGCCCTTTTGTAACTGTAGTGTCTTCTGTGTCCCATGGACAAACATCTGCCAAAGCATTGTCCTTGTTTTTGAGAATTTTTGGATCATCTGTCTCCCATGGACAGACATCTGCCATACCACTGTCTTGCTTTCTTAACACTTTTGATGGGCTTTGCAGCCTTTGAGACTCTGTTTTGGACACTTCCTTTTTTTCACAAGACTCTGTCTCCCATGGACAAACATTCACCCTGTTGCTATCTGTCCCTTCAGTATTTTCAGATACATCAGGTTTGTCTTGATGGCCACTTTCCCAAGGACACACATCTTTGTTCATAGTCATTTGCGAAGCAGAGTCTTTGTGTGAAGGTTCTTTGTCTCCCGTTTCCCATGGGCAAATATCTTCCATGGGATTAGGTGGATCAGGGAAATCCCATGGACAGCTTTCAGCTGCTTTGGACAGTTCTGTACTTGAATTCAGGGCAGGGGATGTTGTGTTGGGGGCTTTAGTAACTTTTGTAACTTCTGTGGATGAACTGGGATAGATGGCAGATTTCATGACTTCATGTTGAAAAGGTACCATCAGCGTACCTTTGTTTCTTGCAGGATTTAGGTTTTCATATGTACTTTCATGCTTGTCCTGAACCTCCCAGGGACAAACATTTGCATATTCGCTGTCTTGTCTTATTGAAATTTGGGGAGTTTCTACATTCTCCCAGGGACAAACATCTACTTTAAAAGACTGAGTCTGCGGATCTTTGGATGTCATAGAGTGCGGAGTGACTGGAATATCGTGTGATTCCCAAGGACATGCTTCGACCCGAGTCTTCTGTTGTCCTTTCAAAGTCCCTTGGTCTTGTGATTCCCATGGACAAACATTTGAGCGCTCCATCACCTGGGATTCCTGCGAACAGATGTTTGCTTTGATGCTCTGCTGCTTCTTTGGTCCTTCTCCTGGTTGTGCAGAACTTGCTCCATCCCCAGGACAAACATCTGTGTAAGATGCATTGACAGTTGGTCTGATTCGATTGCTGCCTCTTCGACGAGTTGAAGGGGTTCTTGAGCTGCTTATGGTCTCCCAGGAACTTATGCTGCTACGTTTGCTGCTCTGCCTTGATAGAAACACATGTTCGTGGCTGCCCTCTTTTTGAGGATCATCAGCATCAGGAGGGGAGATGGTTGATCTTACAATCACAATCCTTCGTGGGCTTCTATCAGAGGAATCCGTAGAAGACAGCCTGACAGCATTCTGCTTCACAAGGCTGGGCTTTCCATCTGTTGTTGACATACTAAATTTCTGCAGTGACTTCTTGTCCATACTTGGACGCCTACTGGATGATCCAGACACTGGTGTTGTGGAGGCACTCTCCTGGCTTTTTTGGGAATCCTCCCTGTTTAAATGTATCTCCTTACTGAACTTGCTACTGTCAACAGATGACATAAAAGATTTCACAGAGAGCCACTTATTAGTGGGGGTGCGGAAGGATAAGACTCGTTGATCCTTCGTCACCTTGGGTCTTGGTGTACCTGGTGCACTTGCAGACACAGTTACTGGGGTTTTAGGTGACACGCTGTCAGCTTGGGAGTTTTTGTCCACGGAAGGAGTCTTCTCAACAGGCGGCAGATGGTCCCAGGGGCAAACAAGTGCTTGTGGGGAGGGTAACTCCTTTTCCTCACTGTCCTTTGAGCTTGCGTATGTAACATGCTTTGTGTTCTTGTCCCCTGATTGTTCTGGTTCCACCTCCCAGGGACAGACCTCAGCCTTGTCAAATGATTCAGACTGGAGGGCACTCCGCGTCTGATCGCTAATGGAAATGCTCTGCTTTGACTGCATTGCACTTCCACCAGATATCTTTGGGATGTTCTCTATGGAATGGGTGGTAGAGGAGCTTAGGCTCCAGGATTTATGAAGCCTTGTGTGATCAGGATGCAGCAGATTGGTATCAATTGTCAAGTTCAGAGCACTGGCGGACTTGCACACCCCAGGTGGAATATCCAGGGAGTCTGTCTCAGATCGCTGGGAGGATCTCTTCACAGAATTGGCCCTTAACGTAGAGTCACGGAATGAGGAGCCTCTCTCTCTCACATAATGATGATCATTTTGGGACTTGCATATAAACGATGAATGGGATTTTATTGAACTTCTGTAACTGATACTTACAGAATCTGGTGCCATCCTAAACGAATCAGAGTGACTCCCACGTCTAATGCGGAAGGATCCATCCCTCTCTTCACGGCTGCACTGCCGACTTACGGTTTCTGGGAACTCAGCTATTTTTTTGATAAGCGATCTTCCCAGTGCACATCGAGAACTGCGCTTCTTTGAGAGATGAGGGTTGTTTGCTGTCATCTTCTTCACCTTGTGGACCTCTAACTGGGCATACAACTTCTTAAGCTCATCCTGATTCATGTGAAGAAAGCAGGAAATTGGTGTTGGAATTGAGCAGAAAGTTGAAACGACAGAGAGGAAAAGACAATGAAAGAAACAAGTCAGAGGAAAGTCTAAATGTTATTTTTATGTCAGGAGAAAACATTGGGGGTGTAATGAAGGAAAGGTGAATCCTTCATTACACCCATTACACTTGATATTTCCTCTACATTTGGTAAATTGCAGTTGAAACCAAATATTTACATGCACGGTATAAAAACACAAACATATGTTGTCCTTTTAAACTGTATGACTAACCTCTAACTAATGTTGCTGTTTCAGATTTTGATTTCCATCTTGCAAATTTCCCCCTATTTCATATTACCTAACCCTTCAGTCTGAAATTACGTTCGCACAGCAGGGAAATTTGACCCAAATCCAATTTTGTTTGCCCATATGCAATTTTTTCCCCAAAAAGATTTGGTTTGTGCCACTTCATAAGTTGTACTCAATCAGATCTGATAGATTTCGCAACGTCTGCAGTCAGAATGGTCATGATGCATTTTTCCAGCTTTTATGTCAATGATGTGAGACATGCATCAAAATTCTGCACCAGAAGAAGTGAGACACTGTAAATCTGGGCGTAAACAACGGCTGCAGCTGGCAGTTCTTTCTTTTTTTCTTAGCTTCCTCAGTCTTGTTATGATCTTCTGACAACACTGTCGGATCGCACTGCTCAACAACTTCTACGTTCTTCTTTTGAGCATCCGGGTTTTGAACCATTCACACAAAAGTCTGAATGTGGTAACATTTAGTTAGTAGCATGAAAAACGATGTAAAAAAAAAATCTGATTTTAGGAGAATCAAATTTGAGTCTCAAGACTTGCTGTGTGAACGTTTAGTCTCAATGAGACTATAGGAAGTGTCTCCAAAAACAATTAATTAATTTGCAAACTGTTTTCTGGCTTCTTCTTGTCTGAGCAGCTTTCATTTGATATGGCTGTACTTTCCCATGCTGTTTATATTTGCATTCAACTGTTTGAACAGATTGCACCTTCAGGCATTTGGAAATAATTCTTCCTGGTATCTTGCCTGATTTCCTTTGGCTGTACCAGGAGTTTGAGGTGTTGGCTTGAAACACCTGCATAGGGATTCTTCTAATGAATCTTATTTGAATTAGAAGAAGATACTCTTATCTAACCCTAAATGAAATAAGTTTTGTCTGATCTTAAAAAATTTCTTTTTGGGGTAAACATCTAATTTTAACTGCATGCTGTAGTTTTAAAGCCTGGTGTGAGGGGACATGAGACTTTACCTGAAAATCATCTGGGTCCATACTGCGCTCGCTCCAAGCAGAACAAAAGCTGTTGTTCAGGTAAGAGGCAGAACGTCGCAGATCCAGTTCATCTTCATACACTTCTGCTGCTATCTCCTCTCTTCTGGCCTTAGACTCATAAAAAAACTACAGAAGATGCACAAGTACACGGAAGAGTAACATATAAGAAAAACTGGTACTGAATAGAGATAACTTGAATATTTGGTTTGTCTATATTAAAGAAGCAGTGGAAACCCAAATAGAATAACAAAATGTGAGTTTTGTATAAAAGTCCCTAACTGTATGTGGCTAAGTCAGAACAGAACTGGTTTTATTTTAACTGGTTTTACTACCACTGACTTCGAATTTCTGACTCCTAAATTCAGCGACTGTAAAAAAAAATGTAGGGGTCACTTTCAAAAAGGATTTAAAATGTAACATATCACCAAAGTAGTTCAGTCTGGGTTTCATCATCTACACCAACTATGGTCACACTTTTAACTCTCACTTCCAGACGGGGAAACAATCGGCTTCAGGTCGATTTTAGAAAAGGTTTTAAACTTTTATTAATTATCCCTAAAGCTCTTAACAGTCTTGCTCCCCATTTTGTATCCCAGTTATTGAGCTTCTCTATTTGCACCAGCTCCTTTTGGTCAGTCAATATTTATTTACGGTTCCAAAGTACTTATGTTGGTTTGACAAAGCATTTTGGAGTCAGCTTTCACTAGATCTTTAATCTATAACCGAATTTGGCCATTTTAAATAAAAACTCAAGACTTTTTTTATTCAGGCAAGTTTTTAATACCTAAAAATGTAGTGGAACTTCTGGTTTTATTTACCTTCTTTTATCTACCTTGTTTTTACCATGTTTTCTGTAAAAACAGAAAATATGTTTAAGTATTTTGTTTACCAATGTTGTTGATGTGTAAAAGGCTATATAAATAAATCATTGATTGGTTTAAGTATAAATTAATGTTTATTATCTCTGAGCAAAATCTTTGAAGTTACATTGCAGCTTTTGCTGCTAAGAAACTACGAAGCCATAAATTTAATGTAAAAGTTAAATACCTTTGGAACGAGGAGCAGCGTAAGTGTAACTGTGATGGTGACATGAGTGTGCATGAAGGACAGCAGCAGCATCCAGTCAGGATGCAGAGACTGAAAGGTGAACCTAATGCAAGATGGAAGCACATTATTAACGCTCGCTCAGCCCAGTTTGTACTTCAGAGTACACATGAAAGCCTGAAAGGGTTGCATTACCGAAACAGGTGGAACATGGAGGAGAGCAGGAGCTCGTTGTGGATGGCGATGCCCATGTAGCGAGGCTCATGAAAGGCTGAGGGAACCGGCCTGACAGCGGTCCACAGGGAGCTGCCCCAGCACAGGAACAGGAGCTCAGCTGAAGTAAAAAATGGACCGAATGAGTGTTTGATTAACAAATTATAAATATTGTTTGCTGACTCCATCACTGCAGCCAGGTTTTCAGGCCTGATTGCTATTTTCTAGATCTGCAGCAAACTGTTTTCCGCTCTCCACCGTTACTTGATCTCAATGGGATGCGGTGGAACAACGTCTTGTGAAAGCAAAAAGTGTTCCAACCGGATAACAACAAGGTGTATCTCGCAAAAGATAAAATTTTTGGTAGGCTGCTTAGTTCGTATTCATTGCAGTTGAAATAAATAAGCAAATAGTCTGAAAGTATTTATCAATAATCATGTCTTCTGCCCACACTCACCCACAGCCATCATGTAGTCCCAGCGGTCCAGGTAGCACAGGGTGAATCCCTGGCCATCTGACGTTGTAGCAGTAACAAAAACGGGGATGTTCCTGTCTCGGTTCTGGAGCACACCCACGGTCCATGCACACAGGAACCAGCTGACCGTCATCAGCATCACTCCCAGAATCCTCAGCAGGTGGAGGCTGGAAATGTAGGGCATTCTCTGGGCCGTCCGTGAGAGGAACACCTTCAGCACCCTGGTCAGGGAGAGAGGCAGTCAGTGTTGCACTGCACAGCTTCCTCTACTTGTTACCAAGAGGCAGGTAATGCTAGCTGGATGCTAAATGTTAAAGTAGGTGAGAAAAATCAGAGGTTTTCTAGCTGTAAAACAACTTAAATCCCGCTGAAGATGTAGAGAAAGTACCTGAAGGAAGGCATTCTATTTTTTAAGTTTAGATAAAGTCACATCCGAGTCAAGCGATCAACAGCCGGATGTTACTACTGGCAAAAACCGCGAAGAAGACGACTGGAAGTGGATGGAGGATGACGGTTTGTTTCTGTTTTTTACGACCATGTGCAGCTAGCTTCTCCAGAGCTCTCACAGCATCGCACAGTTCATAAAAAGTTCTGTCATTCAAACATGTTGAATCTAAAGCTCTTCTGTAAAATGGCCGACTAAAGTTTCTCCAAAACGCCTAGTAGCCACACCCAAGGATAAGAGGTTTGTTGCTCCAACGCCTGAATAAAACGCCGACATCTCCTCTGATGGCTGAGATGATGACTAGCGCCATGACTGAATTATATGTCTCATGTAAATGTTTACATCTGTCGTCACAGTTATTTTTAATGACTTATTGAGTGAATAAGCTTATTTATGTGTGATTTTAATTTAATTTCTTACTTAATGGAAAACCCGAGATTGTGATTCTTCGACATTAGCAGAATAGCGGCAAGGATTTGCGCTATCAGTGAAAACGCAGCCAGTGCCTGTGGTTTATAGCAGAAGATTAGCCGGCTGCTGGCTAAATGTTGATATAACGTTTCTCTGGTGTTATATTAATTCCTTACCTGTACATTTTCAGTGTGATCGTGCCATAAACAACGGAGAAGCCAAGCATTCGGACCCAGCGCAGAAGAATACATCTGAACGTGCTGGGCTTGAAGTACAGAATGAAGACCTGCAGGGGGAGACAAACTCAACTCTGATACAAGTAATGTAGCATAAAGGTGTTGATCAAAGGTTAGCAAAGTACGGCTACCTCAGGGAACTGGGTAGAAGTGGCTGTTTGCACTTTAACTTACTTACAGAGGCCAATATGTTAGGAAAGTAAGTCAAATGTTTCCATAAATGTAAATTATTTTTATTTATTTATTTAGTTAGTTTTTATCTCAGGTGAGTAGCGTAGCCAAAAAAAAAAATTCTCAAGTAAAAGTAGCAATACTTCAACATATTTCTGCTCAAGTAAAACGTAGCGAAAATGCTATAGTAGTTTGTGTAATAATTTATGCTTAGTATTTCTGTATGGTGGCTTCTCTGTTTGTACCTCAAATGCTGCTTAGCTGTTAAATGCTGATCACTTGTTATTTTTAGAAATGACTGTAAGTAGTTCAGAAGGGCAGAGCGGCCAGCCCATTAACATGTTGACACGTTAAATCACTTCCCGTTAATGTGCCGCTCTGCACACACTGTCTCAGTCTGCAGGAACAATCCCTCATCAGCAGAGGCACATAAACGAAAAGAGCATGGCAGATGTTACAAAATGAACACAAACTCAGAGAAATCATCTATGACTGGAGCTGAGAAACGCACACGGTGTGTTTTGCATGAGGAACTTTACATCGTACTTACCGGGAAGTAAAGGAGCAGAGAGCCGAACAGGATGGTTTCCAGCAGCAGGAGGCTGGAGGCGCGGATCCTCTGAGGGCAAAGAAGCGGAGGAAGAGGCAGAAAACAAAATGAAAAGATGAAGCCCAGCGTGCTAAAACACAAAATCCTACCGAGTATTTTTGTTTGATTCCTAGTGCAAATATTTTACACCTGAAATGAGACAAAACTTGCAAGTAAGTTTTCAGCTAAATTATTAGCTTGTTACATGTAAATAATTCATTGTATAACAAGACATTTTCCCATGTTATAAGTGAATTAATCTAGTAGCTTTTCCTCAATATTAATGAATTATCAACTGAAAACAAGCTCCTATATCTTACTGAAAAGTTGCTTAAAGGTTAATTTTGTCTTACTTTTGTAGTCAAAAAAATTTACTCAGGGAACTAGACAAAAATAATTGGTGAGATTTTGTGTTTTGGCAGAGTATTTTAGTTTTAATCTTACAATCTACTTCACTAGCTGCTGCATATTCTCATACATTTCAAAATGTTTTATTTTACTGTAATTTGTTAATGTTATCCTGCATGTTTTAGTCATGCTATTCTGATGTACAGAGTAAATGTCCAGTAATCCGTAAACAATTTGTGGAAAATATGAACATTGACATATTAAACAAAGACATGATGGCATTATTCACTGCAAAAACTCAAAATCTCACCAAGTACTTCTGTCTAGGTTCACACTTGAAATAAGACAAAATTTACTTACAAGTAATTTTTCAGCAACATATAGGACCTTGTTTTAAGTCAATAATTCCTTGATGTTGATGAAAAAGTACTAATTATAATCTGCCAGTGGAACAAATTCATACAATTTGCCCTGATTCACTAAGACATGTGACTTACCCGGTTTTGACGGTGCTGATATGACACCAGCATGCTGACAAAGACGAGGAACATGAAGACTCCCTGCAGGGCCAGCACACCGGCCCTGAGGAGCTTGTCCTCCTGCACCCAGCAGGGGGTGCTGTCCCGACAGCTCTTACAGCCGGGCCAGCATGGGAGACAGATGGGCATGTTCGGGTAACACGTAACGCTGCTTTCGCTGCCATTTATAGGGTCTCCATCTGCAAAACAAACGTATGCATCTGCACCACCTAGGCGAAGCCATGTGCAACCTGCAGCTCTCACATGCACCAGTGAAAGAAATCATGTCTGTAAAGCTTTTTTTCTACCTGTCCTGAAAATTATCAAAAATGTGAAAGAGATAGATGCACATACACATAATTTCCATCATGTTGCTTAAAACCTAATTTATATTTTCTTTCTTCACATTTTTCAAATGATATATAGTTTTTCTTGTCTTCTGTTTAAAGCTGCAGTATGTAGCTTTTATTTAAAAAATCTTTAAATATCGGTTAAAAATGTCACCATGTTGTGACAGATAATCTGTGAAAATATCGACCTCCTCCATTGAGCTACTGTTGCTGTCTGAGTAAATGCACTGCTACCGACAGAAAACTGTCACAACATGGTGACAGTGGTAACAAGGAGGCTACTGCAGAGTCGTTCCCATAGCAACTGACTGACAACAGCTCCACTGGTGAATCAGGATCCAACTGGTGAATCAGGATCCAACACCAAGAAGCAGCAAACATTTCCCACAGAAAGAACAGAACATCCAGTCCGTTACAGTATTATGTTTTCAGGGTTGATATTTATTTTACGACTATGTACACAGCAGTGGTAGCAAATTTAAACACCTCTTAATTTAAACTTGCCCAGAACTCACCAAATCCCACAGCATATCTACATGCTAAGACTGTCATATTCAAGCTACCATAAGTGACCTCCCTCTTGCTATTTTTGAATGAAAACTTTTTTACAAGTTTTTGTAGTCTTGACAATTAATAGCAAAGCACTCCATCCATTTTTCTTTTACATATCAGGCATATAATTAAGTTTTAGAGTGATATTTTGACAACTTGACAGCTAAAACCAATGGTAGTCATCGTTGGTGAACCGCTTTTTTGCCCTCCAGCAGGAAAGCTGGGGGCAGGATCTTCAGTGTGTGACGTCACGCTGCAATGTGTCTAGAGGCCAATGGCTGTAAAAATGTGATGCGTGTGTCAGGGAAAACAGAATGTCATGTAACTAACTTGAAGTTCCCAGAAACTTTCCTTAGTGACCCTGATTATTGCTGACCAGTCCAGGGTGAACCCAGACTGGTTGACTTACTTGAATCCTCAGGAGAGATTTCTGGGTTGTAGTATCCCTCCTTGCAACGGCAGCAGTACTGACCGAATCGAAAGCCCCGGCCTGGAACCGGCACACACTGAAAGAGAGACACTGCTTTCACTCTTTAAGGTCATTTACTTACAGGTTGTCTGATTTTGTTATTCTGTGTGAGTTTGTGGTCATCTCAAGAAAATAAAGGAAAGATTGTCATATTTTGTTTGGGAGATAGAGTCCATCTGATCCAGTGGACCTGACTGTGTTGCAGATCTATTTATTGTTCCAGATACAAAGACCCTGCGTTGATATATTTTTCTTCTTGCCTATTTTTAACCTGTTTTTGCATCCTATTCAATAAGAAAATATGACGCTATTTGTAATTATGTAATTTTACAAATGATTTGTCTCATATTAACTGTCACAAGATGACATGGAAAAAACATATTTTTGTGAAAGTTACATACTGCAGCTTTAAATATGTAGTTTAGTTTGCATTTCTCTTCAATATATTAACTTTTATTTGATGGATTTTGGAAGGCAGAGTTTCTGGACATGCAACAGCTATGAAGTCAGACTATGAGGGAGTTAGATTAATGACACAGGAGCTTGAATTGATCATCTTGTTTACTGAACTCCAAGTGAAAACAACAGTAGCACCAGAAACCACACATGCACAGGGAGAACATGCAAACTCCATGTAGAAAGACCCTGGGCTGGGAATCGAACCCAGAACCTTCTCCTGCAAGGCAACAGTGAGACCAACTTGCACCACTGTGTCACTGTTCAAAATACAAAGCCACGTACTTTTTAAATCAAAACATCCTGTAGCCAAGTTGTGAGTGGAGCCCCCTGGTGGTCTGCCACAAGATTATTGATAATTAATCAAAAATATAATCTAAACCAGGGGTGTCCAAAGTCGGTCCTGGAGAGCCGGCATCCTGCACGTTTTAGTTCTCTCTGGTTGTAGTAACAACCTTTTCAGCATGTCAATGTTCATCTTAGGCCTTCTAATGAGCCATCATTTGATCCAGGTGCGTTAAACCAGGGAGAGAACTAAAACATGCAGGATGCCGGCCCTCCAGGACCAACTTTGGACACCCCTGATCTAAACCAAGAGTGACCAGCTAATTTTCATTTTGGGCCAAGAAAAGATAAAAAAATGTCCTAAAATATCCTTAAATATGAACAAATAACTATCTCTGTATTCAATAAATACTTCTTAAATTTAAATAATACTGAACATCTTTTCACATTGATTTAAATAGGCAGAATACAGATAAAAACTCCTTTGATTTCATTGCTAAAATAAAACACATAACTGCTATCTCAAAGGTTCTCTAGACTCTTGAGGACCACTTAAAAAGCTAAAGCGGGCAGAATTTGGCCCTTGGACCTTAAGTTTGACACATGATCTACACAAAACCAAAGACATTGGAGTACCTCTGGTTAAAAATAAAGAGGATGTGAGACAGCAGCACAATTATTCTGCACAGTGAAGCTAACAGGAGCTGACTGAATCAAGGTTAAACTCAGGGTCACGATACTCAGTCTCATTTTACTTCTCTCTTATGCTAGCATCAATTTAGCCAGTCAGGACACAGACACTAATACACACTCACACACACACTTGCTTAGATGCTGTGTGTGTTAATCTAAGCTAAAAGCTAAATGGACACATAATGCCTCAACTGAGAGTATTATCTTTTTTTTTTAGAGAAATCCTGTTCTCCAGCCTAGACAAACACACACAAACACACACTGACTGCAGGGATATTCAAACTCACAGCCTCTTTATTGAATGCTCAAAGACCTAATGGCACTAGTTGACCATTAATGTAACATGGATTATACGCAGCAGTCATCTTGATTCTCTCCATGCCCACATCTACATTCAGATCTATTCCTCTGGCATGTTTAACTAGAAATAACCAAAGCTTTACAACTTCATGTCTGCTAAAAAGCCATTTTATTGTTTACTACAGTGTTTGTAGTCGTAGCATTAGCTCTGACCTCAAAAGCCTTTGGCTTGATTATGTATACATTTAAACCCGGATATATTACATACACTGTGTAAATATACAGTATAGTATTGCATCCTCTCTGTCTTACATTAAAGCAGACCAAACCTCTCCTGTTATGGGTCAGTTGATATCATCAAAACTGTTTCTATTATCTAAATGTCACAATAGTCAGAGTGACATAAGCTTTTAGTGTTTTTAAAACATGATTGCAGATGTGAAGTTTGCCTGTATTAGTTTAGTAATTCTTCAAATTAGTTTTGTTTCGTCAACAAGTCATTTTCTCCTGACATTAAGTCACGTTGCTCTTGGGTGGAGGTTACCATAGAAACCAGTAACGACTGGCTCCTCCCCCTTTTTCTGTTGCCATCTGTAACTGTGTTTTCTTAGTGCTATATTTTAACACATATTTTAGACAAATCTAGTTATATACAGGGTTTCATGTGTAATTTTGCCATATTTTGTATATGTTTTTAACCATTATCCATTTCAGCTGTGTTTAGTTCTGCAACTGTTAACTGTCATGTCAACTGTTCATTGGGAATCATTGCTCTGTACTTTGTTTATGTTTATTTTATTTTATGTATAGGAGCAGACGATGCTGGCCTGATGTTAACCACCATCTTGATTTTCTTTCTCCTTAGATTAGAATAAATAGAAAGCCTGAGTCTGTCTTTTGTGAAGTCATCCTACTGAACCAACCATTAAAACCAGTCCTGTACCAACATGGGCTGAAAGGCCACTCAGCAAAGAAGAAACAAATACTCTAATGGAAACATAAAAAACCAGATTAGATATATTAATGCAGACAGGGACCAATGCCTTGATTGTCCTGTGGTCTGATGAAACTACAGCTGAAATGTGAGGCAACATTCAATGTCTCAATACCTGCCAGAAAGTATAAAAATGGGCACAAATGGACCTTATAAATGGAAAAAAAAATTGTATCACCAACATATTAGAAAGTGACTTAAAACCCTCAAAAGTCTCAACAAAAATAATAAAGTGTGTGTGAGCAAAAAGGCCTTCAAATCTAATTCAGTTTCAGCAGCAGTGAGAAGAAATGGGCCAAAACTATTTTGAGAAGCTTGTTGAAGGGTATGCAAACATTTGACCCAAATCATACAATTTAAATGTGACCTATGATGGTTCCTTGAAGAGGTTAGGATAAGTTTATGGGTTACACAAAACATGTTTGTTAGATTTTTTTGTACAAAATCATTCTTAGATAATGAGATTTTAGTCTGCTCAGTTCTGCCTACTTTGAGCTGTTTTAGGGTCTCTGTCACTTTAAATCCAAATAAGCTGCTGCACGCCCCCCAACTCAACGTTTACACTGGCACGTGAAATTGCAAACAGATGTGCAATTACACAACCCTAAAGCTTTGAAAAGCAGAAGTGGAGCCTCCTGTACAACCAACAAGAATGTATCAAGTGGCTTAGGGTTAGGGACTAGATAATTCAAACATCAATGGATTGTGTCAAGTATCAAGATCATGCTGCTTTAGGAATAAAAAAAAGTTTTTCTGGGTTTCCTTTCTGTATATCCATAAAAGAATGGGATGCTATGGGATGTTTCTTCATATTTGATGTAATTCCTCTATAAATATCAAGGCTAAACCTTCAAAACCAGGTGATGTTCTCAAATTATAAGCAGCATTTTGGCATTGAAAAAAGCAGTGAGATGAAGAACAGGACAGTCCATATCCTGTCCAGTCAGTAACGTAGAAGTCTCAAAGACTGAATCAGGATGGGAAACTGGTGCCATGAGGTGTCAGAGGATTTTTCGAATACTCTTCCCTTGGGCTTAGACCTCTATGAAAGAGGAAGTATGTCAGTGTGCTAGATTATGGCTATAATCCATCAGATCATCCTGCTGCCCGCCACCAACCCCATCCACTTTTAAATAGATGTCAACCTATCAGATAGAAGGAAGCTGATACAGGGCTGGTTGGGCCAACAGCCAACAGATGAGTGCATTTGTTAATAAAGTATGAGCAGAAGATAGACGATAAAACTTAAGCTGTGACTTAAAAAAAAACAGTGTTTAAGCATTCATAATTGAAAGGAAATTAATCATAAAAGTAAACGATAGAATCAGGGTTGGGAGTTTTTCTGTTTACAGAGGAAACTGTTTATTTTCTTGTCACCCCAGTATATCTTTTCAAGTGATTGTTAAGGCCCTAAGAGTCTTTGAGATAAACTCTTTCCTAATACTGTATTTATTTACTGCTCCAGGCTAAGGCAGTTCAAGAAAAAATGGAAATAAAGTGGAAATTATACTATTTCTAAGGCTTTGGGAATCCAGTGAATCACAATGAGAGTCAATATCCATCAATGGAAAAAACATTAAGTCTAGTAAAAATGTAATAAGTTCAAGTCACAGCACAAAAATCAGTATATAGTTCTCACAAGTCTGAACCGGAAGGGATCCGCACCATTTTAGTAGGCAATGCATAGCAGACCCACGGCTTTGACATCAACAAAAAAGAGAAATATGTGGACCAATGAGAGAAAGATACATTTAAAAAATCGCTGCTGTCGGTATCGACCGTATGAGACGCAGAGGGAAAATATGTCAGACGACGTGGGTAAGCTGCCTTCCATCTCATACAACGATGTAGTTGACTGCGAACACGAAAAGTGCGTACATGGAGGAGCTTTGCAGCCTGAAACCTATGGACGTATATAATTAATGTTTCAGCGGATCTGTAAAAGACGTACGAACTCTTCGTGTGAATAAAAAAGTTCTGGTGGCTGGCAGAGTAAGTAGCTACATGTAGAAACCCATAGGCTACGTGTCCGACTGAGCTTGCAGTTAAAAGCTACATTAGCTAAGCTAATTTTGCTAGTTCGGCAGTAAGTACTACAGTAAATATCACTGATATTTATCTTAGTGTTACACAGAGATGGGTAGTGTACTCAAAAATTGTGGTTGAGTAATAGTTGTACTGTATTTATATTATTGATAAGTTAGGAAGGAGGAGAGAGCTAGTTCTTGTAGCTTGTTTATTGTTGTCATAGCAACGGCCTGCCAAGATTTTTGTCAGGCCCTGAATCCTGATGCTGTTACATACCAGAAAGCTTTGAGTGCGAAGGTTAGTGAGGGTAGGACGGCGTAGTAGGGCCATTGTAGATAGAAAAAAAGGAGTAAATTTTTGCCCAAAAAAATTCAGTGAGTTTTGAGAAAAACATGTCTGAATTTCTGAGTTTGAAAGTTGAAAATTTGCTTGAAAAAACTCTCAGGTTTTTAGATTAATCCAAGAATTTTTCTAGGAAAAAACTTCTTAGTTTAAAAATTTTTTTTTTAAATGTTTACTTTTGAGACTAAGAAAATTTTCAAAACTCGAAGATTTTGGTGGATTTTTTTCGGGCAAATTTTTTGACTTTTTAAGCCCAGAAATGTTTTTTTCTGGAAAATTTCTGCTTATAATTTAAACATTTCTGAGTTTTTTTGTTGGAAATTTAGCCATAATAGGCCACCATGGTGAGAGATAAACCTTACTGGACAAAGTGTCAATGTATGGCACTTGAAAAATTCTAACCTGCAAAATACTGAAAGTTTCAAGTTGACCTTCATCATTTCAGTACTGTGCACACTGATATTACAATGATGATTGCTATTCAAAATACTACGCTGCAATAACATTGAATTTTATCATAACTTCTTAACATAAATATTAAACAAGCCACCCAACATCAGGTCAACTGGATGGCCTAATTCTTAATCAACTAAAGAAAGAAAGTACAAAATAATTGTCTGTCTTATTGAGATAATTTCTCCTTTGTTTACCTCCATGCTGGTGCGATTGCACTGGTGAGTATCAGCAAACCAGCTGTCACCTGTTGCACACTGATCCAAGTCAATGTCCTGAATGTTCACATCCACACGTACAACACCTCTGAAACACAAAACATGGCCAACAATATGATTAAAGATAACAATGCAGCTTCAGTCATCAATTCTTAACTGCTTTTTTGATTCAATCATGCCAATTAATTGTTCCTCCAGAAAGCAACATCTCATTCCCCAAGAAATAAAAGAAACTAATGAGAAATATATTTATTCTTATTTATTAGTTTGTTGCTTGTTCTAAAATGTATTTTTTTTAAGACAAACTATCCGGTTTTACTGTCAGAAAAGCAAGCAAAAACAGTTTGCTTGCTATTTCCGTAAAGGGCGGAATGTAAAATCTGGCAGCATTAGCCTGGTTACATGTTCGCACCCTGAAACTAACTGATTATTGAAGCACATTTTCATTAAGCTGCTTTTAGTACTTGATTCTTTTCAGCTTCATTGTTGGGTACAATTTATAACTTACGGACTCCGATTGCCTTCAGAATGGCCTTAATTTTTTGTGGCATAGATTCAAGTAGGTGTCAGAAATGTTCCTCTGAGATTTTGGTCCATATAGCATAACACAAGCTGTGTTACTATTAACCATATAATAAATTTGCTTAATGGACATACAGCAATTAAAAAATAATTATTAAAAAATTGATTAAACAAAATGTTTAACCTAGGATGAGGTGGTTTTTTAGCCATATCAAAATACTTTTTTCAAGTCATGTGATCAACAGCTGGATCTTACCTCTGGCGAAAACAAAGAAGAACAAGACAACAGGAAGCGGTTGGAAGATGATCGTTTGTTTTTGGTTGGGGGTTTTTTGGACAGTGTGGAGCTGACTCCACCAGAGCTCTCGCAGATTTGCACAGTTTATAAAAAGTTGTGTGTCATTCCAACATGTTGAATCCATTGCTCTTCAGTAAAATCATAGACTACAATTTCCCCAAAATGCCTGAATAAGCAGCTGAAGTTTGATGAGCACTAACGACATGGCTCAATTATGAATATATTTAACTGTTTGCATCTGTTATTGACACTGTTTTTAATGGTTTATTGTGTGAACAAGCTTATTCATGTGTGATTTTAATTTAATTTCTTATTTAATGGAAACACCGCATTTGTGAAAGTATGTTTTTTTGACATATAGAATATAAACAAAGATTTGCGCACATTTGTAATGGAAACACCTCTAGAGTTGCTACAGATTTATCAGCTGCACATCCATGATGGGAATCTTCACCACATCCCAGTGATCAGCAACAATACTTAGGTAGGGTGTGGTATTTACATTGGTATTGAGCGACTGCAAGAGTGCCAAGAAAATAAACCCCCGCACCATTATGTCACCACAGAAAGTCTGGACTGTTGACACAAATAGGATGGATCCATGATTTCATGTTGTTTACACCAAACTTTGACCGTACCATTTGAATGATGGAGCTGAAATGGAAACTCGTTGAATAAGGAAGCATTTTTCCACAATGTCACCATTCAATCTTGGTTAATCTGTGTGGATTCACTCTTATAGTTTCCTGTTTTTGTCTGATAGCATTGCAGCCAGGTGTGGCCTTCTTCTGTTGTTCTTCTACAAGGTTTAATATGTACAATCTGAGAAGATATTTTGCATACCTTAGTTGTAACAAGTGGCTATTTGACAGGTCATCTTAAGCCAGTCTGTTCTCCTATTGCCTTTTACACCAACAAATTCACACAACTGCTGATCACTTCATATTTTCTCAATTTAAGACCAAAGTCACTTACATCCCCTTTCTTCTTTAAACTGTCTTCACCAAAAGTGTCTTACTCAGAGGTGGACAGAGTACCCAAAAATTGCACTAAAGTAAGAGTAGCACAAAAAGTATTTGGCAAAAGTACCGAGAAACTGATCAAATTATCAATCATTTAATATTTAAAAACTACATAATCAGACAGACCAGAAATATAAAGTTAAGTGGAAATTTTGGTATTTTAAGAACCAAAGTGACAACAATTCATATAAATTACAAAAAAATAACAAAACCAGGAGAAAAAAAATCTAAATCACTTTCTGTTGATACAAAACTTATAAAACTTTATCAGAAATTGCAGGTATGAGTCTGTGTCTGGTAAGTTTCTGGTTGAAACATGTTAGTTTTTCATTCAGTGAGTAGAGAATCCATCAATTTTACTCAAGTAAGAGTAGAAATACTTCATAGTAAATTTACTCAATTAAAAGTAAAATGTACAGTCTAATAGAAATACTCCTATTACTATTTTTTTTCCCAAAACGTTACTCAAGTAAATGTAATTGAATAAATGTAACTAGTTACTACCCAACTCTGGCCTCTATCCATTGAGTTGCTACCTTATGATTGGATGAGTTGCTATTTGTATTAACAAGCAATTGATAAGATATATCTTATCAAAACTTTTTGAAGCAGTTTATCATATTCTCATTTTTAAATCACAAAAACCAGGCCTCTTACAAGGGATGTGTTCACTATTGAGGTTAGCACCCATAATGTTGAGAGTGAGGAGATACTGACCTGAACTCTGGTGTCAGGTCTGGCTTCAGTCCATAGAAGGACGTAGACAGGGTGAGAATCCATCCAGGCTCAAAATACCCGTCCTTACAGTCCAGAAACGGGGCGCTGGCATACTGAACCCCGGTTCGGTTGGTCACGTAGCTGTCACCCTGTCCCCACTTTGGCGTATCTAATGTGGTGAGGTCATTGAGGAGAACCCGCTTAGACAGGGAAGCTGTTGGTTGGCCGGACTCTGGGAACTTCAGTTTTCTAAACCAGCTGTCATCGGGGGCAGGAGATGGAGGGTGGAGACTCTCCCAGGTCTTGGATATGTCCTGAAGGAGGATGGCCTGCTGTTTGCCAGTTGGGTTGCGAGTCGCACGAAGAACCAGCTGTGGCACCGGGGCAGAGGGGTCAGCATCAAAGGTGAGCAAAGCCCGCTGAATAAGCAAGTCTGCCTCCAAAAGGGAACGGACTAGGGCGTGGTACCACTCCATATCCTCATCCACTGTACTCTCACGAAGGTCGCTGGCCTGGAACACCATGTTGAGAAAGTTGGCGGTGTTAGCCAGCGCATCCTGAGCTGGTTGGAGTGGGGCGTTGAAGTTACTCGGCAGAGATCCGGACTGCGCCTTGGTGCTGTACGCCCGCGAACAACGAGCCATATTCAAAGTGGAGGGGTCTCCGGTGTACAAAAAGGTCTCTGCTGGTGACCAGTCATCCTCCACCTCGGTGGGCGCCTCTGATGGGACCTCACCAAATTCAGGAAGCTCTGTGGGAGATTCCTCAGAACTTCTTGTGGTGTTTGTGGAAAAATCAGAGCTGTTGGCCATCTCCCCGGACAATACTGCTGGTAATTTTGGAGTCACTTGCGATCTTAGGATGGGTGCAAGCAAAAGAAGAAGCCAGATATTCATTCTGACTCAGTCTATAAGGGTAAAAAGGAACAAAGACGGTGAAATCTGTGATCTTTGGAGCAAAGATGGCATCAACAATTGGAAATCTGTGATCTTTTTGAAGGATCTTTTAGAAAAAATGCCTCATTTCACAGGTGTCTTGGAGGATTTTGCTGCAGAGTTTGCAACAATCTTGCTAATATTTAGTGTCAACAACTCAACGCGTGTGAAGTAAAGTCCCACAAGGTTTCACTCATCCCTTCTTTGAAGGACTTTTAAGCAAGCAGTGTTCTGTAGTTGGTAACAGATGAAGAGAAGAACTGCCATATTTCTTCATAGTCCACCAGGTTTCTCCAACTTTTATTGTTCCATAGTTGTTGACAAGAAACAAATGCAGTCTGTTCTTAAATAGAACAATAAAAATGAAAATGGCTCCCAAAAATCAAAGCAACATGTCGATCCGAAGAGATGAAATGTAAGCAGATTTCCGTTGTTTTCCTTGACTCCTCTCGCTCCAGAGCTTCCAGCTCAACTGACAGAAACTTGAAAAGCTTGTTCACCCCCTCCCCGACTCGCTCCTCTCGCTCACCCCTCCTCCATATTGATGGGGCTGCTTACCAGCACTGAAAGGTGATGAGAGTGGTCCATCTGTTGAGTGTGTGTGGCTTCGGAGAGAGGAGAGGATGATTCGGTCGGTCAGAGATGAGTGTTGGACTAAGCTGTGCTGCATTTGGGCATCCATCAAAAATCACCCTGCTGGATGGATGGCTGGATGGCTGGATGGATGGATTAACCCCTCCTACAGGAGAGTGGATGGGCTTTTTACTGCTTTCTGTCTCTCTTCTAAAGCAGATCAAATGTGGAGTGTTTAGAAATTTTATGAATGCAATTGTAGAAACCAAACAGGAGCTTTGCAATCAGGGAATCCCCTGCCTGTGTGCTGGCTACACATCTGTGTGCATATAAAGATGTTCATAACAAAGCACTTTTTAAAAATTGTTCTGCAAAAACCACAAAATCTTACCAAGAATTTTATTTGGTTTCTAGTGTAAATATCTTTGTGCACTTGAAATAGGACAAAACCAACTTACAGGTGACTTATAAGAAGATATTGAGCTTGTTTTAAGGCAACATTTAGGAATTATTAACATAAATAAGCTCTTATATCTTGCTGAAAAGTTACTTGTAAATTGTTTTTGTATTTCTGAGTGTACAAAGAAATTTGTACTAAAAATTGGATAAAAACATTTAGGCAAAATTGAGTGTTTTTGGGGTGTAAAACTGGTCTCAACACACAGCCAGGAGATATTGACAGCTTTCCAGTTAACAAATATATGGAAATGCGACAGACTGGCGACCTGTCCAGGGTGACCCCGCCTCTCGCCCTGAACATTAGCTGGAGAGGCACCAGCAACCCACCCGACCCCACTAGGGACAAGGGTGTACAGAAAGTGGATGGATGAAATACATGGAAAGTCCTGGTTTTCTCCGATACTTAGTTTTCTTTGTTCACGTCAGGTTTTGTATTCATACTTATTTTCCTTACTACTTGTCATTGCTATGGGGATCTCTCCCATCAGTGAATGTGATACTTCAGTCTCTTAGGCAAGACTTTCAGTCCCGTCTCTTGTACCACGAGTCTTGCCAAAGTTGATATTTATTTTTTACTATAGTTTGAGCATGAATGTTTCTGTTTACCTTTGACTTGCTGCTTGTACACCTGGATTCCCCCACTGTGGGCCAATAGAGAATATTTATATTCTATTTTATTCTACTTTACAGAAATTCTTAAAGAATTAATGGATTACTAATACATATTTCTCATGTGACGCCATACTTCTGGGAATTCTGTAGCTGACAGCCATCTTGGTAGGTAACTGCAACTAACTGTCATGGCAGTTGCCCAGGAGTTGCTATGATAACAATAAACAAGAAGAAATGCACCAATGAGAAAAACAACCAATCAGAGCCAAGGAGGAGGATCTTAGCGATGTCAATTCATGTACCTCCTGCTAAATATGATAATGGCAGAGAAACAACTTACCGTTACAGGAAAATTGTTTATTTGCCGTCATCAGTGGCCTTGCTAACTAGCTTGAACATTCACAACAGGCTAGACTAGCTGCAGCGTAGCACAGAGCAGGAGGGAAAGAGGGGATGAGAGGCCCCACAAAAGATTGTGATTGACAGCGCTAAGACCTGCCTCCTGACTGACTGGTTGTTTCTAGCTAGCGCTGGGAGAAGGCAGAGGATTATCTGTCTTATACATACTGTCACAACACAGTGACAGTTTCAACAAATATGTAGAATTTTTTTTATAAAAGTTAGAAATTAAACAAAAAAATTGGGCAATATTTGATTGTTTAATATATGACGAGGGCTTAGAGTCACCTGTGGCTACAGAGCTGCAAGTTGCAGACCCCTGATCTAACTTATGGAAATACACCTGAAACTCAAAGTGCAACAATGTAACTTAATTTTATTAGTAAAATAAAACTGGAATTTGTTATTGGTCCCTTATCGGTCTGTCCCAGCACATATCATAAAAAAAAACTATTTTAGTATTACCTCCTCAGGGGCACTGGCCCCTGTTGGTCACCATCTTGATTCACCCATGGCTGCCCAATTTCAGTCAAACTTTCATTATGTGATTTTGTGACGATTCCTCAAATCCTACCTTCACAATTTTTGAATTTGAGACATTAGAACTGCCAGAACCTGAAATATTATTTGGACTAGAGCTGCTGCACTAAATTCCCTTTTTGTTTAAGAGGTGGCTGCATAAGGATTGCTTTATTTCAGTGAAAGTTGCTAGTTTAGTTTATAGTTTTGAGGAGATGAGTGATGGGGGAAGGGTCTGTTCAAGTTGAGAAAAGGCTCAGTCAAACAATGAAAAATGATTGTGATTAATTTGTAATATTAATGCTGCTGAACTATGACCTCTGTGTTACATCACATCAGTGCTGAGCTTTGCTTGGCAGGTTGTTAGTTTGATTACTCCACATAAACCGCAGATATGAGCAAACACTGCCACGTTGGCTTACATGTAAACACACACACTCACACACACCGTGTATATTGATGGCCCCTCATTTACTTTCCCATCATGCACTCTGTCTCAGCGGCGTCTTCAATCAGTACTAAATGGTCTACATCGCCATCTGCCTGCCAATTGGCATTCATGCAGTTCTCCGGCTCTGCTGTATGTTGTGACCATACATTAAAGCTGCAGTATGTAAATATAAAAATATATTATTTTACACATTTGTCACCATGTTGTGACAGTTTAATATGGGACAGTTAATATTTGAAAAGGTCAATCTCCTCCACCTCCTCCTTGTGTTACTGTTGCTGTCTGAAGAAATGCATCTCTCTCGACCAAAAACAACCAATCAGAGCCAGGGGGAGGGTCTTAGCGCTGTCAATCACACTCATGTACTACCTGCTAACTGGGCTAAACAACCTATTGTTACAGGAAAACTGTTTATCTTCAGTCATCTGTGGCTACATGCTATAGCAGAAAGAAAGGGGGCGAGAGGCAGAGTGATTGGCAGCGCTAAGATCCGCCTCCTGGCTCTGATTGGTTATTTCTAGTTAGCTGAAAAAAAGCAGAGAAGGTAGATTTTTTTCTCAGATTAACTATCTCCTACCATTTTGTCACAATACAGTGACAATTTTTACATATATTCAAATAAATATGTTTTTTAAAAATCAAATTTAATATTTTGATCGTTTATTTATTTATTTAGTTAGTTAGTTAGTTAGTTAGTTCTGAGCTCAATGTTTAGTTTGGGAAAAAAAATTGGGGGGGGGAATTAAATGTTTAAATTGAGAAAACAAAGATTTAGTTCGGAACTAAATATTTTATTTTCAACTAAATATTTAAGTACGATGTAAATTGAACTAAATATTTTGTGTAAAAACTAAATATTTAGCTCCAAATTACATTTTTTTTGGAACTAAATATTAAACTTCTTATTAAATATTTAACTTGAAAGCTGCACATGTATTTCACATGTATTTTGCAAACTAAATGTTTCAAACAAAATAAATACAAAATAAATATTTATTTTGGGAGCTAAATACATAGAAACTAAATGTTTAACTGGTGAATTAAATATTTAGTTTGGAACTCCGAAATTAATAATTGTTTGAATAACATAGTGAAAATACGACTTAAAAAAATTAACACCCACATCTTTTATGACAGGCGAAATAAATCAAATTATTTTTTTTTACCCCAGCCCACACTGATGCAATAACATTTAACTGTGATAAATGTTATTAATAATAGTAATCACATCAGCTATGATGCTGAACCAGAGATTCAGTTTGTGGTTCCCATCATTGTTGCTGATGTGGAGGCTGAGCCGAGCGGGTGGGGCCTGGCTCGGTTCAGAGACAGATTGTGCTCACTGACCGGAGACTCCTCCAGCTTTTTATTTATCCAGCCCAAAATCAAACTGCATGTGTGACCCGAGGTCGGCCTGCTGCTGCTGGACCGAAGCTGCAGTCATTTTCCCGATCAGCCACAGATGGATGCTGCTCTGTCCTAAAGGAGGAGGAGGATAAAAAAAATACATTTGCTGGCATTTTCGCAGGAAAGGCATGACTCTTTCTTTATTATAAGGACGACATCTCCGCTGTTAGCAATGCGAAGCGCCTTGTGATTTTCATTTCGCGATCCTGTCAAATAATTATGAACAACGCGCAAGATATGTCGCCCGATTTCGTGTTGATGCGCCTTGTGTCCGCAGCCGAGGAGGACCGCTTGGAGGCAGAAAACGGGAATTTGCCGACGGGAAGAGTGGTGGTTGGGCTAGGGAAGGATGTCCTGGCTCACAGCGGCGTTAAATCGGCTTTGGATATCAGCCGAGATCCGACGGAGACGGCGGGGCTGGAGCATCCCAGCAGCCTCCTGAACAAAGGCCAGCCGAGCAGCGACACCACGGCGGCACCTGACAGCGGGGGGACGGAGGGCCGGGCCCCGCAGAGCTCCATGGATCCCCAGGGGTTCGACTTTGTCCCCAGCCCTGGCCTGCGACCGCAGCTGCTTGTCTTCTCCAATATAATGCGCAACGGAGATGGGATTTTGGATTTAGACAGTCGGGATGCGCTGGAACTGGGCCCAGCTGTTAACAACAACAACAACACCCCGAGTCCTGGAGACGTCGAGCGGCACCACGACCTGCTGGATCAGAGACCATCAACCTTGCAATCTTCCGCCGATTCATCTGCGGAGAGTCCGGGATCTGCCGAGTTGTGCCACCGACATCGATTCATCACCAACCCCCACAACTGGCCTCTATTATCGGACAGATCCGGACCCCTTCCCGGAGGCGACTCTAGGGGCCAAGAGGACGCCGTGTTTGAGTTGGCAAGACGGTTTGGTGAGCTGGGGGTTGGAGCGGTACCCAGGATGCTGTTTAAAGGAGCTGAGCTGCCGCAGTGCTCCTGTCAGGGCGCACAGGGTTCAGTAGATGGACAAGCAGAACCAAGAGACGATCCAACGGAGACCAGCGATGCCCTTTTGGTCCTGGAGGGGCTGGGGAGTAGGGGCATTAATGGCTTGGGTATGGAGGAGTGTCCGGAGGTTGGGTTGGATGATGAAAACGGACATGGAGAGTTTTTACTCAAAAGGAAACGGGAAATAATCCATAAGATGTCTGGGACTTTCTCCATCAGCAGCTTCCAAGTGGAACTGAGAACACAGATCGAAAAGATGGGCCTGCCGACGACCCAAGCAGGTTCTGAAGGTTCCGTTCAGGTTTTAGCCAAGACATCGACACCTGCCCAGAACTCACCTTGGACCACCACGCCAAACCTAAGCCAAGCTTCTACGCCCAGAAGAGCGAAGCGGTGCACCAGTGCGCCCCGGACTCCCACGTACCGGGCTGCAGGTGGAGAGAAGACGTTCAAAGTTCCGGGGAAGTCCAAAAGGAACTCGTTAAAGACCCGATTGAGTAAACTGTTCCGGACTAAAAGCTGCAGTGGGTCGAGTCACATACTGGACAAGAGACCCTCGGTGTCTTATTCAGTGTCCTCAGCCATGAGTCTGGTGGACATGGAAGGTGGATCTGGAGCCGAGCAGGATGCCGACAGGTGGGAAACTTTTGACATACTTTATAATTAAATCAGATTATTGGGATCTTTTTTTTAATCACTGGTAATAACAGAAACAACACATGTCCAAAGACATGTGTTGTCCAAAGACATGAGCTTTCCTGTTTTATCCAGTTTTCACTCCACGCCGTTGTTTAATTTTAAGCAGTTGGTGGGGAAACCTGAAACTGCTGCGGCAACTAGTTGTTGCTAGGCAACCAAAGAGTGAGTGAGATGCTAGGCAACCAAAGAGTGAGTGAGATGCTAGGTAACCAAAGAGTGAGTGAGTTAGTTCATTCTGCCAACTTAACTTTACTAGCCATGAGAGTTCGAGCAGCTCTTTCCTTTGTTTACATCTCCCAGAATGCTGTGTGGTTCTGGATCGGAATTCAGTGAAATTATCAGTTATTGATCACGTGTCTTATCAACATCTTGTTATTGATTTATTGTCCAGCCCTATACAGAGTAGTCTTCAGTTCAGAAAATGAGACTTTATCCTTTTAAATAAAACATAACGGAAGACCCCAAATTAAATATAACAGGTTTTACAAAATTGGAGCCTGAAACATAGGGACACGGAAACACATTTAAGGTTTGTAGTGATTATAGATTTAGATGTAACACATAACACTGTGCAAAAGACTGGAGTCATCTTATTTAAGTTATTTACACTTTTACTTGAAATTTCAGACGTTTAAAGAAGTTTTACACAGGAAGTAAAGCTAGAAGAAGATGGTGACATACAAACTTCTATATACTTAAAAAGGACATTTGAAGCATTTCTGGCTAATGTAGCTTTATGATATAAACATAGAGTAGTATACAAAGCAAAAACATGATTAAATTAATCTAAGAGTGATAAATCGATAATTTTAATAATTGTCAACTAATTTAGTAATATGTTAATTGGAGTATATTCAATAAAGGCAGTTTGCTGAAAAACAGCAGCAACAACAACAAATTCACCATAATAAAATAGTAATTAAATCAAATTTGTGCAAAATATATATGTATATTGCATTTAATTAAGATGAAACCTTCCTTGTCTGTTCTACCCAAAACTCCTCAAGTTTTAGCTTCACCTGGTTCAAATTCACTAGCATAGCATTTTGAAAGAAATGCTATGCTATTACATTTTAAGCATTAAGATGTTTATTTTCTTATTTTTAAAAAAAAACAAAAAAAACAATTTAATTATTTGTTTATTGAAAAACAAAGTTCCGGGAACTTGAAATATTGGCGGTGTATCTTATTTTCCCCACTGTGAAAACCAACATAAACAAGCAAATTTCCTCAGTTTATGCAGATCTTTCCAACGTTTTACTGTCATATCCTTCTGTTTCTCCCGTGTCGATGGCTGATGTGCAGCCACAGGGAACCCAGACTGACCAGGGCTCACAGTGCCTTCTCCCCTGCTTCTCTCTCTGCCTCCCTCTCTACCTCCCTCTCGACTTTCACTGGTAAGAACTACTTCATAAATTTCAATACTTAACTTATAGAAAAGTTATTGTAAAATGATGCAATAATGCCCCTGAAAAAGTTTATAATTCATTTTTATGCTTCTGCAGGGATCCACCAAGAACAGAGATCAATCTGTGTTTGTTGTCAATCTAGGTGCACATTAGTGCACATGTAGTGGCGCTATTTGACATTTTGAAAAAAGTGTTGCTTAATGGAAACACTTTCAAAAAGTCTCTCATTTTTTGTGGTAGCTTGGACGTAGAAAAACTGGTTTATTTGCATCACACAGTCACATCAACAACTGGATGTTTCCACTGGAGCAAACCAAAGAAGCAAAGAAGACGACAGGAAGTAATTAGAGGATAATGACAAACCGGGTGAACAAACTTATTCGCCTGTGATTTTAATTGCGTTTTGATTTAATGGAAACACTGCAATTGCAGAATTTGACATCATCAGCAAATAGACACAGTTTTGCACACATTTGTAAAAGAAACAGACTTAATGAGAGAATTGAAAGTTACCCTCTGAACACTAATGCTAGATGTGAAAACATGAAAGTTTCAGAAATTATATTTTCACATGCTAGTCTGCAGAAGGAGAGAAAATTAATTGAAGACCTACTACGGATCAAATTGGAATATAATGTAGTTATTGTTTAAAATTATGAAGAAATATTAACAACCAAACACCCCTCTATCAATTTTATTGGTTAATCCAATTTTCTGCTTATGAAGATTTGACTTTTAGAAAATCTGAATTTTTTTTCCAAATCATTGGGTTTCCATAATTTGGAATGATGTCAAGTCAATCCATCTTGTTTTACAGATTGTAGTTAGTTGAACTGTCCACAAGGAAAGATGAAAGTAAAAGCAATTTTAAAAATAAATTCAAATTTAATTTAATTTCTCTTCATTTTCTGCTTTCTTCCTAAGAAAGCAAAAAAACAGAAGAAAAAAACAAACAAACTCAACATTGATTAAAACTGGATTTGAATTTTTTAAGTGCGATCAGCCAGCCCTACTTGAGTTTAATGTTCCTCTTAGAAACTCGCTTTCAGGACTCAGTTTGGATAGTTTCTTTTAGTGTGCTGACGGTATAAAATAATGCTGAGAGGAGGAATCAAACATACAACAAATAAAAATATAATATTTAAGACCAGTCCACTTGGGAATCAGAAGCCGAATCTACAACAAATCCAACAGTGCATAATCTAGGACATAATATAGATACAAATCACCGCAGCCTTTAGCTGACCTGATCATTTCCCCGCTGCAGCTGGTGCATAAGGATTTAGGACAGATCTAAAAGTGATGAGGAAGCTTGTCGCTCAGCATAAAAAGCTATTTGCTCTCTGCTTGCTTCAGCATCAGCGTGCTGTTACTTCACATTCATGTTTCAGCTGAGTGTTTCTGTGTATTAATCAAAACTTCTTCTTTATTCAAACTTTTATCCGTGCTCATCTACAGCACTGAGTAATGCGAAATTACTCAGTTCTCTCGGAATCTGTTTAATTAAATAAAAATATTGTGTTTAGTTTGTTGATTTAACTGGTAAAAATAATAATAATAATAACAAAGTGTTTACAATTCTAAAAAAAAAATACTAAAAATATTATGGCACCCAGAATACTTTCAGCTTGACATTTTTGGCAACCCATACAAAAGGTTGGACACTACAGCTCTAGATGATGTCCTGGAAGCAGTGCATTCTGGGAATCCAGACCAGCTTGAGTTAAGGTTCAATGATTGGTCTTATAACGATGTTTTCCAACCTAAGGCATTATTTCCAGACGCTGCTAAAACGAGATAAATGTTAGGCTATGGAGCTATATTGGGGCCATAAAGTTTGTTCAAAATAAAATAAAACTGAAAAAAAGTTTTGAAACTGAAATTATTTTGAAACTGAAAAAAAATATATAATGAAGACCAAGATCGTGAATCATAAAATTGCAAGTCTTATGAGCTAATGCTAAACCGAGCTAACCTGTAGAGAATAATAATGGATGAGATTACATTTGATTGGTTTTACTGCTCCTATCAGTTGACTTTACAGCCAGGAAACCCTAAATTTCCTGGCTATAAAGCCGTCTCCAACAACCAAAAGTTCACTGAGGTAAACTCAGTCTGAATCATTTCGATTTGTCTGTTCTTTATTGGAGTGGTTTGAGCTAATTCACTCAGTGAAGTTTCCAGTAAACATCCTGCCTGGTTCTGCTTTAAGAGGCTATAGTGGACAAACACCAACATTAATTCTCTGATCTGTTTTTCCTGTTTCATGCCCCTGTTTGTTTCTAAGCTTTTCCTCCCATTTGCCACTTTGTGTCCCCAGGAGAAACAGTTTCTCTAGTGGATGTGGATATTTCTCTACGAGGGTCGAACACGCCGCATCCTCCAACTCCTCCACGCCGAAGCCTCAGTCTGTTGGGTAAACCTTTTTTTTTTTCTTATCCATGCAGTAGTCATTCCAAATCGAATAATAAAAAAGGCTTAATTGAAAGATCTGTATTTTAAAAAGAGGAAGCCCAGACAGTTGTGTGTGGGGTGCCTTTTATGAAGTTACATAGTAAAAAAATTGACAGCAATAATTTGGTTTATTTAGTCATAAAGAAAAAATGTAGATATTCATTTTTTAAAGTCATATTTTCACCATGTATTTCATAAATGTCTGAATTCCAAACTAAATATTTAGTTCACCAGCTAAATATTTAGCTTACAAAATAAATATTTAGTACCCAAAGAAATACTTAACATGGAGCTAAATATTTAAGTTTCAAACTAAATATTTAATTTGAAAGCTAAATATTTAGTTTACAAACTAAACATTTAATTTACAAACCAGTCATTTAAAAACTTAATATTTAGCTGGTGAGTTAAATATTTAGTTAGGAAATTTAGCATTTATAAATGTAGGAATAATATACTCAAAATATGACTTTGAGAAATGAACACCTACATTTTTTAAATGACTAAATAAACCAAATTATTGCTGTTCATTTTTTGCTGTGTAATGGTACAAATAGCACCCCATAGTTTTCATTTTAATCTTTCTTTTTCTACCAAAATCAAATTCAAAACTACTTTATTGATCCCAAAATGAAATTAAACATTAGTATGGCGTGACATTAAATAAATAGACGTCAGCCCATCATTTATCCCGTCACTTAATTTATATACAAGGCGGCCTTACCAGTTGGTGGCGGTAGTGTTTCCTTTATCTTTTTTGCCAACAAAGAAGGGTCACTGCGCATGCGCAAACAACGGCGATAAGTGTAGCAATTCTAGCTAGATACCGAACAGGTCAATTGAATATCACATTTATTATGGTTGAAAAATAAAAAGTTGCCAAGTTTAGATTTAACTGAACTGATTACGGTAGTTTCCGAACGGTAACTGTAACAGTAAAAGTACTGATCCTTCGTGTCTGCTACTAGCATGTGCTAAATGAAGATGGGCGCTTTCTTCTGCTTCTTCTTCTTCTGCTGCTTCTTTAGATTTCAACGGCAGCTTGCATCCATTATTGTTGCACTACTGCCATCTACTGGATCCTAATATCTATACCTCAAATTCTGATAATGATCCCAGTATTATTTAAAAAAAAAAAACGAAAAATCTTTTTTTCCCCCCTCAATGCGATTTAACTGATCAACAACATTCTCAAATTTAAATTCCCTATTAAAACCTAATTCCATTTTAATGGCCACTTTCTTCTTTTATTTCCAATTTTGACTTCCAATGATTCACGTCCTGCTAAAGAGCCCCCTGGTGGTTGAAGAAAAATCCTCATATAAGCTGCTTGTAGTCCGGAAAATACGATATATGAAAAAAAATCTGAATGCTCAGGGGGCTGGACCAAATGTGGAGGCGGGCGGATCCAGCCCGGCCCCAAACTACGGCCCGTGAGCCGTAGTTTGGGGACCACTGATCCAAACCGATAGGCTAGACATTAACTGTAGAAGAGCTGCTGGTAATATAAAGAAGGCACCTCCTTTCTTTTCTTTTCCTAATGTCGACTGCTGTTGTTTTTCTTCATTTTTCCCACTTTGCTGTCTTTTTATCCCCTTCCCTGATCTTTTCCTGTTGTCATTCCTTCAGATGACATAGCGGGGCCTCAACCGGGGCCTTTCCTAGTTAGTATTGTGGGCGCCTCCCTGCAGTCTCTCCCTCTTCCTCACCCTCCTCCTCCTCCTCCCTCCCACTCCACCATTCAGCACAGTCTCAGCCTCAATGGTAAGACGCCTATGATGGGAAAAATCCTCTAACTTCACATCTAAATAACTTAATATGCAGAAAATGTACAGTTGAAACCAGACGTTTATTTATATATATATATATATATATATATATATATATATATATATATATATATATATATATATATAAACCTCCCCCTTATTCTGACTGTCTGAAGAAAGGCTGAAACGATTAATCGATTATTCAAATAGCCATCAACCAATGTAGTAATTGATTAATTGGTCATTGGAGTATATATGCTCTAAAAACGTCACAAGCAGAAAAAATAACAGAGCAGTAATTAAAACAAAATTGTTCAAAAAAAGTATAGATTTTATTTTACATTAAAGATAAAAAAAATGTGTCATTGTTTTAGCTTCACCCAGTGTTGTGGTACTCGAAGTTGGTCTTGGTCTTAAGACCGGTCTTAAGACCATTTTTTGATGGTCTCGGTCTCGTCTCGGACTCGACCGCATTTGGTCTCGGTCTTGTCTCGGTCTCGGGCGCTGAGGACTCGGCATTTTATTTCAAGACCAGTCAAGACCGCAACTGTGAAAATATCACTAAACGTACAACACACTGTCCACTTTATTTGTTAACATCTTTGTTTTCAGTGGATGCAAAACGCACCGATTAAAATCCAAGCAACTACGTGTTTCTGTTACTCCCCCCACCCTCCCCACCTTTCACTCGCGCGCGGCGCTCCAGGACACGCGCAGTGGTTTCCTCTCAGCGGCAGAAAATGTTTGTCTAATCGTCAGTAATATAATAGCGCTGCATAAATAGTAAGAAATCCGATGGCCACAGCTAACTCAGCAGCGCTTCGCTTTCACAGACGGTGGGGACAACGTCTAACTTTTTTCGTCACTTAGAAAAGTAGATCAAAGAAGGTAAGCTCCGTTAAGGTGATGTTATCAAAGCTAGCTGTACAGAGACACATAAGCATTGTGATGAAAAATGTTATCACTCACTGCGCTGAATTATTGTGCGGAGGTGTTGACTGACTTGTCGCATATATGGGACAACGCTATGTCCAAAAGTCTGCAATATAGTGAGGTGACATTCAGAAACATCAATTCTTCTCCACAGCTCTTTACTTATTAGATAGGACTGGAGTGTCACTCACTGAGAGCCGTTATTCTATCAGATAGCCATACGCTGTCAGGATAGCATACATGCATTAAGCATTAAGAAATCTGACCGTCGGAGGAGTTGTCAGTTCACCATACGCAGCAAGTTATGATGAACATAAGTCATTAAATTGTTTTCAATGATAACTATATAGATATACATGTGTTGTCATGGTTTCAAAGTGTATTTAAAGCAGGGTCTGGCTGCAGCTGGAGTCAGCTACAACACACGCCCGTGTAAAACTCACTTAACCCTAAGTCAGGATGCCATACAACTGTTAATAACAAAGTGTATGATGATCTACGTCATGATTCTATGTTGTTGATTAAATGAAATCTTATGGTAATGACGTGTCTGACAGATATAGCCGGTGTTCTATCAGATAGCCATATGCTGTCAGAATAGCATATGTGTAGTTGTCAGTATACGCAACAAGTTATGACGAAAATAAGTAATTAAATTGTTTATAATATGACATAATGTGATAACTAGATGGATATACATGCGTTTTCATGGTTTCAAAGTGCGTTTAAAGCAGGTCTGGCTGCAGCTGGATGCCATACAACTGTTAATAACCAAGTGTATGATGATCTACGTCATGATTCTATGTTGCTGATTAAATAAAATCATATGGTAATGACAGCGTATGCATATCTGAGCTAAGCGTATGACTATCTGACAACGTATGCTGACCTGACAGAACACCCGTTCTTTGTTCTTGTAATGCTCTGTGTACACTGCATCATTATTTTATTTTATTATGTACGTTAATATTTAAATTAACAAATAACTAAAACACAAGAACGAAAGAGCACGCAGAGCATGCACATTGCTCTTTGATTGTTTTTGTTCAAAGTGGCAGCTGTAATGTCTGCCATGGTGTCAGACTACCTGGCTTCATGTACTGGGAGAGAGAGTGAAAACAGTCACGATGAGCGCCTTCTGTTTGGTTACTTCTTGCTTGTTGCTCCTTGGTCAGTGTTCGTAGTTGAGCGTTATTTACCGTCAGGGCATTGCCTCAATTGCTATGTTTCATGGTGCAGACAGTGGTGGTTTCTTATATGGGCAATATGGGCAAATGCCCAGGGCGTTATGTTTTTAGGGATGGCACGAGACCATCACACTTTTTAGCACATAAATGGAATATTTAATGTTGGTAAAATGTATTAAGTATTTAATATCTAGGTGTTTTATGGTAATATGGATCTTTCAGATTATTTTGAGAAGCAATTTCGATCATATTTAACATTTTATTGTGTCATGTAGCGCGGGCCGCTGGTCTTGGTCTTGACTTGGTCTCGACTTTCCTCGGTCTTGGTCTTGACTTGGTCTCGGACCCTAAAAGTCTTGGTCTTGTCTCGGTCTCGATACACTCTGGTCTTGGTCTTGTCTTGGTCTCGGGTTAGGTGGTCTTGAACACAACACTGGCTTCACCTGACACAAATTATGCAAAACTTAAGCACCTTTTACTATTCAATTATCAATCTGTTAATCCAAACATAATCAGCAGATTATCTTTACATTGTATTTACGTGATATCAAGCAGAAAGTGCAGATGCATCCTTTGCTACAAATGATTAATCACTCACTAAAGAAATGCTATGCTATTGGATTTTAGGCAACGTAACATTTATTTAATCATTTAAAAAGTAATTTATTTGTCATTTTTCATCTTTTAATGTTTTTCTAATGTATTAAAAAAGGATTAAATGTTTAAAATCTGGAGAATGTGCCAATTTTCAATCAGTTAATCATCAGAAATATCGATTTCTGAAATAATCATTAGTTGAAGGCATGGTCTGAAGTTAAAGCTCCTGCTTTAGGTTGGTTAGAATCACAAAATAATTACTTTTTGTTAAATTCCACAAAAACGATAGAAAGAATATGTTAAAGATTTATTCATCAATGTATTCTAAATCTGCAGAATGTGTTAACTTTTAAATTGATTAATTGATTAGTAAAATGATTATTAGTTGCGAGCCTCGTATGAAGTTAAACTTCTTTTGTTTTAGGTCAAATAAAGCCACGACAATTATTTATTTTTGCTAGATGCCATAATAACAATAGATAGAATAGAATATGTTCCAAATTTATTAATTTATCCAAAAATCTGACACTTATGGATTATGTATCTTTGTATTCATTGCATGTAAACCTTAACATGCCTCATTTTCTACGTTCTCTGACTCAGATGCCTTTTTCCGGGCTCTTCCTCATTCGAATCCTTTGCCGTCGGGCGGCGCTCCACCAACGAGACGGACTGCTCCTCCGGTGCTGTGTGCGCTGCGGCGATCCGAAGCCAGCAACTTCACAGCCAGTCTGAGAGAGCTGGAGAAGGTCAGGCTTTTTGTCATTCTGCAGCACACAAACTAGAACTGGACTTCTTCAGTGCAGCTGTTCTGGGAAGGCCTCAGGTTTATTAAAGAACCTTTGAGAACAAACAGCAACAGGAATCCCAGAAACACATAAGCAGGTCAGGGTGGAAGCCGAGGAAAGGTTTAAGCTTTGAACATCTTTTTTTCGTCATAAAACTTAAAATTTCTCGCAACCAAATTATGGTTAAAATATCAACAGGTGGATAATGGGGGGCAACTTGGATAAAATAAAAAATTTCCTGGAAAAATTCACACTTTTGGAGATTAATCTAAATCAGTGGTTCTTAACCTTTTTTGAGGTACCGAACCCCCCAGTTGCATATGCGCATTCACTGAACCCTTCTTATTCCAACCCCCCCCCCAACATCACGAAGTGTGTTTTTACCTCCGCGGCAGAGGCTCCGCCGAACCCCTGAGACCGACTCATCGAACCCCTGGGGTTCGATCGAACCCAGGTTAAGAACCACTGATCTAAATGTTATAGAAAGAATTTGGGACTTTTCAAACTGAGAAATTCCCAAGTTTTTTTCCAGAACTGTCTGAGCTTAATCTCAACATTTTCTCAGTTTCTTTCTAGCAAAATTTTCACCTTTTAAAACTCAGAAATTTCCTTTTTTTTTCTGATTTTTTTTTTTGGCATAATTGTACTCATCTTATTTTTTTTTTATATCTAAAACGGTCCTATTACACTGTTGTACATTTATACCTAAACTTGTTTTATTTTTCTTCTAAGAGACAGTGGTACAATGAATAGTTTATTTTGTTTATCTAGACATTTTGTTGTCAGTTTACATACCTGGGGTATTTTCCACCCATGTATCTTTATTACCACTCCTTTGCCCTCTCATGTAAAAGTTTCTGCCAGTCAGTTTCCACTATCAGGTTCTTTCTGCAGAAGTTTAGACAGAAGCAGAGAAGAACTGGTCCTTACTGTTCTGCTGGGTGGATTGCTGGTGTCTCTGCTTGCAGTGCGGCTGGTACTGGGGCCCTATGAACTGGGAAGACGCTGAGGTGAGGCTGAAGGGTAAACTCGACGGCTCGTTTTTGGTCCGGGACAGTTCTGACCCCAGATACATCCTGAGCCTGAGCTTCAGGTCGCAGGGAGTCACACACCACACGCGCATGGAGCACTATCGAGGTAAGAAACACTCACATCGTTTCAATAAATCTGCTCCATAAACCTCAATCTTCATGACTGGGACTTGATTACATTTTTTTGAATGATTAATTGAATGATTGTACGATTTTACTGGTCAATAAATCGTCCCAGTAGTGATTGCGATAAACAATAAAGTTGTTGTGAGACCGTTTTCAAGTAATATTTTGATAATAAAGCAACTTCGCCCTGTCAGAGACCAATACACTTTAATTTTGTAAAGAACTCTTAACACTGGAACTAACACCAAGTCCTGACCTGAAGTTGAATCATTTTCTTCACCATTCCTCCATTGTTTAATGTAATAATTTCCAATTTAAGCCCCTCTCAAAGTTAAGAGTTCGACATGAAACATTCACGTCTTCTGAATTCAGTTAAAGTTTATTATTTTCCATACATTTGTGGCGTCATTCTGAAACTGTTCCTTAAAGGTTTGTCTAAAGCTTCTCTCTGCATCCAGGGACATTCAGCCTGTGGTGTCACCCGAAGTTCGAGGACCGCTGCCATTCTGTGGTGGAATTCATCGAGCGCGCCATCATGCACTCCAAGAACGGCAAATTCCTCTACTTCCTCCGCTCCAGAGTCCCAGGTAAAGAAACGAAGCAGCAGATCTCCCTCTATGTCTAGATATGAACACTGGCCCAGTTGGGCGCCGTAACCAGAAATGCAACTCGTGAACATCAGCCCAGATAATGACCTCAGCTGGTCAATCCAGTGGACGACTTGAATTGAATTGGACTTTGTAGCAGAATGATGTTGACCGTTTGTGATTTTTGTTTTTTCAGGGCTGCCACCAACTCCAGTTCAGCTCCTGTATCCTGTGTCCCGCTTCAGCAACGTGAAGTCATTGCAACACCTCTGTCGCTTCTGCATTCGGCAAATAGTCCGCATCGACCACATCCAAGAGCTTCCACTGCCCAGGTAAAGGTCATTTAAGGCTCAACATTTTGGCTTCATTTAAATTTTAAAAACTGTCAATTAAAAGCAGATCAAGATATACATCTGGCTTCACAAACAAACTTCTTGGCACCATTTTTAATTCCCTACAGGCAGTCGTGGTTGTTTTGAAGCATTCTGATTGGCTGACATAAGTTTTAGCTTTGCACTACAGTGCCCCCTATGGGTTTGGCATGTTTACTACAACACTTAGTGGCGAATTTGTGTGGCTTCTTGTGGATGAAAACATATTTGAAACCGATCTTGTGTGTAAGATATTTTTTAAACAACGTGGCGGAGATATTTGTTTTTATAAACAAATATCTATATTTCAAGTAAATAAATCATTAGATTCTGTATTTGAGTCACTTTTCTTACTTCCTAATTTTACTTGTAAATGTGCTAAGTGAAACTGTTTTTGCCATTTTTTTCTATTTTTTGTGTCTTTTTAAGATCATTGATCTCCTACCTTAGTAAGTTTTATTACTACGACCCTGAGGAGGAGATGTACCTATCAATCAATAGCATTCGGAGGGTCGTAGCAGCAGAGCAGGAGGCCAACCCACAGACGTAGCAGCATACATATCCTAACCCAAAGTGAGTACACTTTTTAAAAAAAGTTATTTATTTTTTTGTTGAATGTGTTCTTTTGAGTGTAACAAAATAGTTCAGGGGATTTTTTTTGTTACCACATTAGCCTGTAATTCAGGTAAAGCCCCATCATTCTCAGAGTGGAGGTTGCAATCTGTTAAATATATAAAATAAAGTGATTAAAATTATAAAAGTTGACTCTTTTCAGTTAAAATTAAATTAATTTAATTTACCTATAACTTATAACAAATGTAAACAAATAAATGGAACTGCAGAGCTGACCTGAAGTGTCAACCATTACAAATCATTGTTAAAACATTTCTGCTTTCTTTATTCCAGTGTTGATATAATCACCTTCATTTTTTAACACATCAGCATCAAATTATTATTTGTAGCAGGAATTTGAAATGCAAAGGAATCACAGATATAAGGTTGTAAGCTATGCTCTCATTAAAATGACTTTTTTCTCGTAATTTTACGACTTTCTTCTGGTCCTATTGCATCTTTAATATACTAATATTGTGACTTGACTGTCATATTTTTTTATTTTATTCTCATAATTGAAAAAAAATCTTAGTCTGTCCATAATACTCTGTCATATTTAAAAGATTATGCAGCTCCTTATTCGCTAAGACGATACCAAAATTCACAAAATGTTCAACTTTCCTGGTTGAATCTGGTTTTCAGATTGAAAATGTTGCTGATTTTGCTGATATGTAGTTTGATTAAATGCAAAGTTCCTTCACTAATCCTGAAATATTTTTGTCTCCACTCCCTGCCTGCAGGTCTCTAATGGAGGACTTATCTACGCTGGCCTGCAGGTCTTCCAGCATTGGTCTCTGGAAGAGTGTATGCAGCCAAACTGGAACAGACTCTGTATGGTACTCAGTTCAACGCTTTCTGGAGACAAATGATGAAAAAAAAACCCCTGCTGTTTCTAAATCAGAAGAACTAAGAGAAAAGTTACTGACAGAAACTAAAAGAGCCTTGGTCAGCTCTGCTTTCCTGTTTCCTGAACCAGCTGGACTTTTAAAACATGATGCACTGGTCGATTTGTATAACTGTTGTTCCAAGGTAAAGGCCTTGTTTTTCTTTCTATTTTGTAAAAACTTGGGATTTTGGATTTAGAGATGCCAGCAGGATAGAAACGCACCTTGAGGCAAGGCAAGCCGGCCACCAGCAAGAAAACCTCAGACCTCTCCGGAAGATGGGTTCCTGCTTTTTGTGGATGCAGTGATCATTCCTTATGTTGCTGTCAGTCAAACATGGAAAAAAGATGTTATATTTAGGAATAAAGACGCCCCTTGAGCCTCAGTCCTGCTTTATCTGCTGTGGTGTTTACCAATCGAATAGTCATAAACCTGTGGAAACACAGAGCCGATGTTTTCCAGTTGGATTGACGAGTCAATCTGGAGAAAACAAAGCTCGTTTTCTCAACATCACGAGGTAATTGGTGTGTGTTAAACCTCGCTATCTCGAGAAAACAATCGGGAAAATTTATTTATCAAAGTCAAAGTTTATTCATATAGCACATTTACAAAAACTCCAGTTGACCAAAGTGATTCATAATAGTCACAACAACACAGGTAGATAAATTCAAGTTTGGTAAAAATAATAAGACAAATGCAAAATTGGCAAAAAAAAATACCAAAAACTAATAATATGAATAAAAACCAAAACAATTTATGTTGAGAAAACCATCGGGAAAACACGGAAAACATCCGCTCTTGGCTTCTGTATAAATCTAGAATGTTGCATCACATCTATTGTCTCCAATTATTGAGAATCTTTAGATCAGGATTGTTTTTGTTTTGTTTTTGTACCAGCCGATCTCCTTCACTCAAACCGACATGAACTGAAAATACAAATCATGTAAAAATATGGTCAGAATATGTTATAATCAGAAAAAGGCTGAATTATCTGTTGGTGCAGCACTAAGTTATCAACCAGATGTCCCAAAATACAAAAGTTTTGTGCTGTGGGTTGAAGACGTTTTAAAATTCGTCTCACGTTTCTATGATATAATAAACAATCAAAAATATTTCACAGGTTTTAAGGGCTTTTATCTAATCTGAGAATGTTTATCTATATTTTGAGACAAAATCAAAATTCAGATTTTTTTTCTTCATTGGCCCTAATCCTGTTCTGTAGTTTCATTTGTATAGAACCAAATTACATCAGCGTGAAAAGATGCTGAAAATTATTAAATTACAAGAAGCATAAATCAAATGCAGAGAGATTTTAATAGCTTGTTAATGAGAATACATTATGCCACATTGGCCCTTTGAGATTAATGATCTTGATGTGGCTCCGTATATGAAATCAAGAAAAATGCTACTCAAATGTTCCCTCATTGGCCCAACAATAATTTATCAATTTATTTGTTTATTTCATTCATTCACAGTTTAAAATGCCACATCTTGACATAAAACTAAAGTTTTGAATGAAAAGGAGAAATTTGGAGAAAAAAAATCTCATTATTACAAATATATTGTCATACACTCTCTGCAGAAACTCTGTCTGCACTAATGAAGATTCAACCATTACCAACTGCGGTAAAACACCAGAACACGTACACTACTGAGGCTGCAATAAAACTTAACACATGACCAAACTTTCTCCATGAAACATGGATCATTTATTCTGACTAATAACTGGGTAAAACCACTTTTTCACACCAACATGCCAGGCAGGAACGGAACCAGCAGCTTCACCGTTTCTAACACACATCTGTTCCCCTGCAGGTTCTGGGCTGAAGTTTTGACAACGTGAACTTTCACCACTAAAATTGAGACCATAATGTGTTTAAAACAAATGTTCACAACCAAAACTTCCAACTGCGATTCTCCACATTCACATATTTTAATTTTTTCCTTTTCTTTTTGCTGGACGTTTCCCAGAATGCCTCTGTGCAACAGCCCTCATCTATTTACCTTCACTTCTCTGCAGTTTACATGTTCTTCACCAAAAAGTGTCAAAATCAGGAAACCAGATGTTTACCACTGTTTCACCTTTTACGCTGGATTCCTCTCTATAGATTTCAATCTGCTTGCTGGTTTAAAGTAATAAACACCAAATAAATGTAAAGAAACTTCCCATGATTTGGTTTTATGGTGCTGGAAGTTTTACAGGATAAGCTAATATTTTATTTTATTTTTTAAACCATGCCCTGCCTCTTGGTGTATGTCTTCCATACCTTTTCCCTCCCTGCCTGTTGGGTCTATTTGCTGAAATGCCCAGATGTTTTTCTCTGTATCCTGATCTTCTGTATTCAGGACTTTGAGTAAAATGGAAAAACAATACACTGACATGTTTCTGAATCTGAGTGTTTTGTGGTAACGTGGTTCTGGGATTTTTGGTGGACGCTTTAGACTTAAACTTTATTTATTGTCATTGGACAAAGACAACAAAAGGTTGATGTTGTTATTGGGGCAAGTAAGAAAAATTAGAAACAAATAAAAAAATCTATAAAAATAATAACATAGTTAAATATGAAAGTAAAAGGCACCAATAAAAATAATATAATTTTTTTAAGACAGGAATTATATTAAGTTAGCATTTTCAGACAGTCTGAGTAGAGGGATTATTGATGCTGAGGGATTTTGTAACCTTTGTTTTCAGGCTGAATTTGGTCAGAAAATAGAGATTTAAATTAATTTTTGTTCCTTTTACACTAAAAACATTTGTTCTGTTTTGAGTTTTAAGTGGAAAGATCAACTCTGACTTCAAAATATCAACAGAATTTGGAAGTTTGAGGTTTATCAAAAATATGGTTGCAAATCATTAAAACACAGTGATAATTTGAGTATTTTGCCCATTTGAGCTAATATTAGTCCTGTACAAGTTTTATTTTTAGATGTAAGTTAAAAGCAAGACTAATTTATTCCAACTGTTGTTGGTCTGTTTAATCTAATATTTTTTCTATTTTTAATTGGTTAAAATTTTAATTCTTGGTCCTTTGACTAAATGAAGATATAGTAGCTCCTAAAAATCTCTGTTAACTTTTCACTGCAGTTGCCATGGAGATAGTTTTAGTTATGTATTCTTCAAATGAAAGACACTTAACTATCTCCATGGCAACTAAGCTTTGGACCTTGATGCAAAGCTTTGCTTTTTCTTAACGTTTTTCTTTGTGCTGCTGATTTAAAAAAATTACATTTAGGTGAAGTAATTTGACTAATAAATGAAGAAGGAACTTTTCCAAATATGGGGATTTGATCACTTTAAATTATTTCATTTTTGTGCTAGTGAATGCAGCACTGTTTAGCACACAATAAAGGCGCCTCACAGTCTACTGGAGGCTTAAAGACAACTTTGTTTTCTAATTACACATATCTTCTTAAATGTTTAAAACTCAAATCTTCCTGAGGGGAATTTGCAAAGCAAAGTAATCTTCTCCACTTTTTCCAAATCTGATTTTCTCTATTTCTGCATTGGATTCACAATACAAATTATACAAACAGGAGCAACACTGGAGATAAAAATATATATATATATATATATATATGTTCAAAACTTTAACAACAACGGCTGATAGGATATGGAGGACTAAAGCTGACATAATTAAAAATGAAAACAGAAATCAATATTTTTTGTTTAAATTTCTTCATTTTTTACATACTCAGCAATAAACTAAGCAACTTTAATTTAACAAATATAGTAGTCAACTTTGTTTCAGGAAAGGGATGTGTAAATTATTATACAGAGTCAAAACTTAAATTTTGCAAATTTTCTATCTAGGTATTATTGGGAAAAATTACAAATAAATAAAAATTGTGTTTACTCTGCACTTTGAAATCCCTTTCAATGATGCAGAAAGGGCCCACTGAGAAGAAAGAAGTACTCATTTTATGAGGTTAAGTACATTATTTGGTAAAGACTCACTGTAAATAAAGAGTGGTGCAGTGCATTGTGGAGGGGGTGAGTAACAGAGAGACAGGTCTAGTCAAAGTGCTGGAGGGAAGCTCAGCTGATGGTGAGGGCAGATGGGACTGACATCCAGAGGCACTGCAGGAATCATGTCAGGAAGTCCTTATGACAAAAAAAATCTAACAAAGAAAAACAAGTGTTCAAGTCTTTTCCAAGTCCCAGCAACCAGGTAGAGGCTGTGGCATGTTGCTGAAAATTAGATTTTTTTTTAAAGAAATAAATTGCTATTGGACTGGAGATTATGGTTAATCATGGATAAAAATGTTGCATCATATGGATTAGGGTCATATATTAGATTAAAATTAGTTCCCAATCTTCTAAATAATAACGTCTGCTTAGCCCTTTCTCTACTGTTGTAATTTGGCCGCTATCCAGCAGAGGGCGTCGCTGGTCATGCTTAAGCGGACTCGGATCCAGTTACAGAAACAAAGATGGCGGCCATTCCTGAACAGAAAGAGAAAGGTTCCAAGCTCAATTGTTGGATACAAAATGTACAGTATGCGGTTTTGTATTGAAATATAAACACTCGACAAATTTCACCTTGACAGCGCTCATTCAGCCGAGCTGCATGACGAAGTTGCGTCAACTTCTCATTCAAAAATTACTGATGTGCTACGACAACGGTGAAGGCGATTGTAGACAGAAAAAAAAGAAGGAATATATTTCCGCCAAATAAAAAAGATTAATCTCAGAAATTTCCTAGACTTTTTCTAAAGTTCTAAGCTTGAAAAGTAAAAAAATTTAATTGATTAATTGTCAGCGTAATCGATAGCATAATTGAAATAATCGTTATTTGCAGCCCTAATTAGCTTTAAGAAATCTAGTGGTCAGAGTGGCCAGAGCTGACCACTCTGACCACCACAATAAAAAGCCAAAATCAATATATTAATAGTTCTAAAAATAACTTTACTAAAGATGGGTTCTGAGCTCTAATGCAGGTGCAAAAAGGCAAAAACAAAACGTGCTAGAAAAGTAAAGGATGAACAAAAGCAAAAGGCAGTGGTGAAGATCATTCCTTCCTGGAATGAACCCAGGATATCAGGCTTTATAGAGCTGAATTTAAAATTAGGTATCTTCTTCTTCTTTGATGGTTCTGGTTGGTGTCTTACTCTGTCATCCCCTCATTCTCTCTGCCTCCTTTTGCACTGATTTAGCAATGAGATCACACAGAAATCACTCCATCGTGATGTCATCAGGAGATTAAATGTTGTGTGTTTATGGCATGTGACCAATCCCAACATGGCAAAGGGTTTTATTTCTTCAAATCTTTTAATCTACATTTCAGGGGGACGGAGTTTTAAAAACAACACTTGGATATCACTGGGAAGAAGCGATACTATCTCAAAGTCTGAGACAGGCGCTGAAATATTGAAGTCAAGGACATCTCACAGAATTTGACTTGTAGAGTAAGATAATTCTGTTAAAAAGCATAATTTAACTTTTATAGATATACACTGAAAAAACACAAAATCTTACCAAGCATTTTTGTCTAGTCCCTTTACACCAGTGGACCCCAAAGTCAGTCCGGCATCCTGCATGTTTTAGTTCTCTCCCTGGTTTAACGCACCTGGATCAAATGATGGCTCATTAGAGACCTAAGAAGAACAGTGACATGCTGAAAAGGTTGTTACTACCACCAGGGAGAGAACTAAAACATGCAGGATGCCGGCCCTCGAGGACTAACTTTGGTGACCACTGCTTTACACACTAATCTGTGTTGGCCTATCATCTGGAATCCCCTTAGAGAAGAACTCAACCGCCTTTAATTTATTTGTTCATACAAACTTCACAGTCATCTTTTTCAGTTAATACATGGCAAGGCATGTTTATTTGTATATAAAACATGATAAAGCAATAAATATTACATTTTAACGGCAAAATAAAGAAAAACTGAAATGCAAAGTACAATCAATGATAATTAAAATTTGGATGGTCTGAAATGTTGATATGACAACAGTGTTGATATTGGGTATTTACAGAGCCATTAATTATGAATATCATTGATAAGCCCATTTATTTCAGAAACTATTATATACATTTATATAAAATTTAAGCTCAGAAGAATGTTTGAAAGCCTCTATTTCTGTTAATTATGATTATTTTCCACTTACATCTAATGAAAACATCAAATTTAGAATAGGAAATTACACCAGACCAAAATTACCTAAAAAAAAGAAACCCTGGAAATGTGGGTTTAACAAAAAAATATGTTCAATACCTCTTTAATAGTTATTTTTAAAAGTACTTTTAATCTGACAAACAAGACTCATAAATCTATCTGTCTACATTGTTTACTGACTGATTGTTCCACCCTAAAATTCATCTGGTCACCCCTATTCAAATTTTCTTGGAGCGCCACTGCTAACGTTATGGCATATGAATACCTTTTACCTAAATTTATGTCAAATTTACCTAAAAGCACTCTGTATGTTGTCAAGTATAACGGCCTGCTCTTTAGGATTGCGCCTGAGTTCATTTAAACAGCACAGACAGGAGCACCTTAACGTTAATTGCTCCACACGGTTGTCATTCTTGCTTCGGCTGAACTGCCCCTCCGACATCACATTGGTCGCTAGCCATGTCAGTGAACGTGTAATCTCGCTGTAATAGGGTACTGGATTATCCTCTAGGAACTGCCCCCCTGAGTGCAAAGGCGACATCCTATTGGTTGAACCGTTGGACGTACAGAAATAGCCTTTTAAGAGTGGTTCAGTACTTTTCAATCACTAAATCCCTCAAAGCTGATTGGTCTGTTTGGCTGTCCATCAACCCGTTGCTGACCGTTGATTGGTGCAGCCGCGCGGGCGGATTCCTTCATGTCTTGGTCTTCAAGGCTGTGGAGAGCGAATGTCGTCATGAGCGGTGGGTAGGAATGAAAACATTGATGTTTATATTACATTCTACTTCATAAACAGTGTATTGCTATTGTGGAGTAAAGCGCCGAGTGTCTTGTGCACATGTAGCCGTGTTTTATCAGAACCGGGTTGGTTCGATGCACTAGAATGAGCCACGAACTTCCGGAAAAGGGCTGCATTTTTTTCTATAACGTTATCAAAGAGTTTCACTGGCTAGCTGCGAATGCTAAACATTGCTATGTAGCTGGTGGTTCACTTGTCCCCAATTTCTTCGCATTCAGTTCCTCCTCACCATAATAAATCATTTAGATATTTTGATTGTGCTAGTTCAGTTTAAATTGTAATTCGTGTTACAGGAGGGGGAAGTTGCATAGATGCTAAACCAGCCTGCTAGCTCTGCGCTTTCTTGCTAACGCTAGTAGCTTGTTCAGAGGAAACTAAACCCAGCTGCTTGGGCTTAGCGAAAACACTACTTTTGAATCCGCAGTGTTTTATTATTAATATTTTTGGTTTTGTACAGTTTTGAGAGGTATTTAAGTGGCGTTATCATCAGATGAAGAATGCTGAAATCAGGTGTCATTTGCTGTAAAACAAAAGTCGGAGGTTTCTGCTTAGTCTTTTCCTACTACACCTTGACAGAGGTGGGTAGAAAACCCAGAAATTGTTCTCAAGATTAGCACTACTTCAATATATATATTTTTTACCATAAGTGGGTAGTAGCTATTTAGATATATATAAGTAATGTTTTGTGGAAAACAGTACTTTTAAGAGTAGTTTTACTGCACTAAAATTTTTTCTTTTAGTAGAGAGATATTATATTATTAAGCATAGAGGTGCACCTGTCTGTCAGTCTGTCTTTCAAATCTCTCACAACAGAAGAAAAGAGGACAGAGGTTGACTTTTTGACCTTTCCCAAAGTAGATAAGATTGGTGGATAAGGTCAGTTTCACATGTAAGTGTCAGCTGATCACCAATCTCCCATAATTAAGGAAATCGGCCGATTTACCATTGCAACTCTAATTAAGAAGCATTGCTACTCTTACTTACGTAAAATTTCTGGCTGCTCTATGCACTGTGAAGTAACTTCACTACATAAGGAACAAACACATTTTAGCCAAAATGCACTAAACACAGCAACAAACCTACTGTTTGTTGACTTTGACTTGTTCTTCTGTATTTATATAAATGCACAGTGGAAACCGTTGAAGCACTGCTGCTGAGTCTTTGTTTGCAAGCTGCGTTTGTTATGAATATTTTAGCATGTAGTATCAATTTTAATATTGCTGTGATTTTTGATGAAGGTTGTTTATAAATAATTCAGTCATTCAAGTTTATTTGAACAACAAGGCAGTTCAAAGTGCTTTACATGATGAAAACATAAAAAGATCATAAACACATCATACAGTCACTGATTGTAGAAACCAGCAACAAACATTTTGCCAAGTGCCATCGTTAAAATCTTCAATACACATAAAAATGTTGGTTAATTTTCTATTTATAATGTTTCAAAAGCAACTCCAAACAGCTGGGTTTTAGTCTGGATTTGAAGAACTCAGTGTTTCTGCTGTTTTGCAGTTTTCTGGAAGTTTGTTCCAGATTTGTGGTGCATAGAAGCTGAATGCTGCTTCTCCATGTTTGGTTCTGGAGATGCAGAGCAGAACCAGAAGACCTGAGTGGCCTGGAAGGTTGCCATGACAACAGCAGATCTTTAATGTATTGTGGTGCTGAGCTGTTCAGTGATTTATATACTAACAGTATTTTAGAGTCCATTCTCTGAGCTACAGGGAGCCAGTGAAGGGACTGGTGTTATGTGCTCTATCTTCCTGGTTTTAGTCAGAACTCCAGCAGCAGCGTTCTGGATCAGCTGCTGCTGGAGGATTGATTTTTTTTTGTTTTAGTCAGAACTGCGAAGACGCTGTTGGAAATGGTCTATAAAACTAAAGGAAAAATTAAATGTCCAGCTCCATGAGGTTTTATTAAAATAGTTGCTTCTGGCTGATGTTGGCTGTTTTGGTAATGAAACAACTTTGTTTTTTAAATGACTGCACCAACTTTTTACTTTATAAATGTTCATGTGCTTCATCAAATAAGTGTCACCAAATATATTGAAGGGCCTGAATGCTTTGTACATTTTGCTGCATAGTTCTATTAAGTGATTCTGTGCTAACAATAAATTTGTAATATATTATGCAGCCCTATTCATCACCGTTACAGGTTTCTGCCTTCTTCTTATAGATATATGGTGATAAAATGTAACAGAAAAAACTATAAATAATAATTTGTCCCCGTTAGTGTCAGCCTCATGAATAATTGGACATAAGCCCAAACAAACCGAGGTTGTATATGATTGTACTGTGGTGCTGTGTGGATGTTGTGGTCTACTCTTAGTGTAATTTTTTAAATGTATTTATCTTCAGTTCTTACTGTCTGCAAAGCAAATTGCCCCTTGGGAACAATGAAGTTGATGTAATCTATTATCAATATAAGCTTATAATGTGGAATTGCACTGTTCTGTGGTTCTTACTGCAGCTGGGACAGCTGCATGTGCTTTAGTTAGATACTGAGACCTGAACTAGTCGGTGTCTATCAGACAGGAATTCAGTTACTATAGAAAGTTTTTGAAAACCTACAAAACTGAACATAAATGTAGAGTACCTTTAGTACTTTTGCAGCTGAACGCTTTTGATGTATTTTATTTAAGTGCATTGCGACATTTTCAGGTGAATTTCTGACCTATTTTATCAGAAACTAATAAAGGAGAGTTGGCATACAAAACCAGAGTTGGATAGTTACTAGTTACTTTTACTCAGTTACATTTGCTTGAGTAACTTTCTGGGGAAAAAAAGACTTTTAGGAGTATTTTTACTACACTGTACATTATTTTTTAACTTGAGTAATTTCATTATCAAGTATTGCTTCTCTTACTTGAATAAAATTTCTATTCACTGAATGGACAAAAAAACATGTTTTATTCAAAATTAACCAGAGACAGAAACACACCTGCAGTGTTTGTTAAAGTTTCAGAAGTTTTATTTTCAAATTAATTGATTTGGAAAACCGATCATGAGTAATTTTGATGTTTAAAATACCAACTTATTTTGGTCCGATCAATGACGTAACTTTTAAAAATAATGTTTTCAACAGTTATTCAGTACTTGAGTTGCCTTTTTAACAAGTACTTTTTTACTTTTACTTGAGTAGTTTATTGAACAGACACTTTTTATTTTTACTTCAGTAAAATATGTTGAAGTAGAGCTACTCATACTTGAGTACTCTACCCACCTCTGTGCAAACCCCCCAGTGTTCTTTAATGTCTGCATTTATAATAGTCTAGATGCAAACATAATTAAGTTAATGTGAAATCAAACAGGCACACAGTGAGTATGTGATATTTTGTCATCTATTAACATGATAACTTGGGTTTTTATTCTCTTCTGAGTGCATTAGATGTCCACATGTTTGGCTCATCAACAGCCAAAACACACCTGTTTGCCTCTGCTTTGTGTTTTTCAGAACAACAGGACAGTATGGCCACTGTTGCTGTTAGTCCAAGTGAATACCTTCAGCCCTCCACTGCTTCTACACAAGTAAGTAACTGCATGCGCTGCCACTCCATGCATTCTGATTATACTTATTATGTCAGGGCTGGACAGTAAATCAATACCAATGCTTATCGCGATAAACACGTGATCAGTATCGGTAGACGTTACATTCCATAGAACATTCAGATTTCACTGAACTCTGATCCAGAACTGCACTGCATTCTGGGAGATGTAGGCAGAGGCAAGGCTTTAACCACTAAACGTCTCGCAGTTAAGATGGGTTGGCGTGTTTGTCAGTGTGAAGGTGAAAGTATTGAACATTTATTTGTGGAGTGTTCTCATGCTGGGATATTTTGGTTGGATTCGCAAAAACTCCTTACAGAGAAAATTGGAAAGAACACTGTTTTATAAAATTTGCTAATTTTTCTCATCTTTAACAATTCAGCCTTTTCTTCAGATGAAATATACATATTTATACATTATATAAATATATACATTACATTTATACATTTGCTACATTTATATAATAAATGTAATATATATTTGTCTATATAATAAATGTTTATATACATTTATATAATAAATGTAGCGAATATTATGTTCACAGGATGAAATGGAGTGAAATAAATCCCCTCATTTAGTAATTTTAAAAACATATGCTGCCTCTGTTGAAAAATAATCAGAAACTTATAAAAACATTAACTCTTCTTCAGAAATGTAACGTTGTCTCATAAGCAGATCCCTCTGATATATTCTTTACTTTTATATTTTTATTTTTTTTTACTGTGACAGACTATTTATTATATGTATTTGAATAGTATTTGTGGACACTTTTTTTGTTAAAATAGTACTTGTGCAGACTGAAAGGTAGACAAGGTTTTATTTTACTCATTTATGTATAATTTTTTTAACTTTTGTTTTTTGTTTTTTCTGATATGAAACCCTGATATCGTAATACATTCACAGCCATTTTGCCCAGCCCTAGGTAGTAATGAAATGTATTAAATCAAATTTATTTGATTCCTGGTTTTCTCACAGCAGGACACACAGCCGTCTCCTCTGGCCCTTCTGGCTGCTACTTGCAGTAAAATCGGACCCCCTGCCGCTCAGGCCCCCGTCGCCTCTCCTCCAGCGCAGCCGCAGCCTCGCAGGCTTCAGCCCATAAAGCCCGCCCCCATCGCACCGGCTCCGCCCAAAAACCTGGGTTTCCTCTCAGCGAAGGGCAATGTGATCCAGCTGCCGCCCGGCTTGGGCCACTCCGCTCCCGGCAGTCCCATCGTGCTTACGATCCAGCAGAGCCCCGCACGCACCAACACCGCCGGGCCCGCCAACATCCAGTATCAGGTGATGCCGCAGATCCAGGTGATGCCGCAGGGCGGTCAGATCCAGCTCATCCCAGGCACCAACCAGGCCATCATCACCACTCCCATGACTGTGCCTGCGGCTGCTGCGGTGACGCCGGTCACGCCTCAGAAGACCGTGGCCATCAAACCGTCGCTGAAGGTACGGAAGGCAAACAGCGGCGCTGCGAACGTGATGCAGCTGCCCGCCGGGCTCACTCTGCCCCTTAACGTCGCAACCGGAGAAGTGGGCGGGTCTCCGGTCGTCACGGAGACAGCCGCCTCGCCTCCCACACCTGGAAAGGGGCGAAGAGGGAGGAAGAAGAAAGTGGTTCTGCCAGCCGAACCGCCGCCGGCTCAGGCCGCCTCTCCGCCACCGGAGCAGATGGAGACCATTTTGATTGAAGCCGGAGATAACATAATACAGGTTAGGATATGTCTATGGCTTATACAAAGCATGTTCATTACAGTTTCTGAACAAAATTCTTCTTGGATAATGAAATCTTAGCCCAATCAGTTCTACTGAGCTGTTTTAAGGCGTCTTGTTGCTTTAAATCAATATAAGCTGCCGCTTTCCACGCCTTCCAACATTTACACTCACCAACATTTACACTCACATCGCCCCCTGCTGGCAGCAAAAGAACGCAGGCCGGGGCGCGAAAGGAGCCAAAAATGGCTGCAAACAGATGTGCAATAATAAAACTGTATCTTTGAAAAGCATAAGTGGAGCCTCCTGCACAAGCAAAAAGAATGCAGTAAGTAGTTTCTGGATAGTAAGTCGACAACAAAATATTTGCATTTCCCAGCAACCATTGTACTGTGCATACATATATGTTGTTTTATAAAAGTTAGCCATTCAAGCTTTAACAGCAACTCAAAAAACAAGCAAGAAACAAAATACAAACGTCTTTTTGAAAGATTGCCAGATGAACTCTTTGCCAAACAACCAGGTGAAGTGAGAATATTTTTGAGGTAGAATCATTTAGACCGGTCACAACAATAAATTGTCCCAGAAGTTATTGTGATAAACGACAATGTTGTAGTTTTGAGCCCATTTTCAAGTACAGTGGGGAAAATAAGTATTTAGTCAGTCACCAATTGTGCAAGTTCTCCCACTTAAAAAGATGAGAGAGGCCTGTAATTGACATCATAGGTAGACCTCAACTATGAGGGACAAAATGTGAAAAAAAATTTGAGAAAATCATTTTGTCTGAATTTTAAAGAATTTATTTGCAAATAATGGTGGAAAATAAGTATTTGGTCAATAACAAAAGTTCATCTCAATACTTTGTTGTATATCCTTTGTTGGCAATGACAGAGGTCAAACGTTTTCTGTAAGTCTTCACAAGGTTGGCACACACTGTTGCTGGTATGTTGGCCCATTCCTCCATGCAGATCTCCTCTAGAGCAGTGATGTTTTGGGGCTGTCGGCGGGCAACACGGACTTTCAACTCCCTCCAAAGGTTTTCGATGGGGTTGAGATCGGGAGACTGGCTAGGCCACTCCAGGACTTTGAAATGTTTCTTACGAAGCCACTCCTTTGTTGCCCTGGCAGTGTGCTTGGGATCATTGTCATGCTGAAAGACCCAGCCAGGTTTCATCTTCATTGCCCTTGCTGATGGAAAGAGGTTTTCACCCAAAATCTCACAATACATGGCCCCATTCATTCTTTCATGTACACGGACCAGTCGTCCTGGTCCCTTTGCAGAGAAACAGCCCCAAAGCATGATGTTGCCACCCCCATGCTTCACAGTTGGTATGGTGTTCTTTGGATGCAACTCCGCATTCACTTTCCTCCAAACACGACGAGTTGTGTTTTTACCAAATAGTTCTACTTTGGTTTCATCTGACCATATGACATTCTCCCAATACTCTTCTGGAACATCCAAATGCTCTCTAGCAAACTTCAGACGTGCCTGGATATGGACTGGCTTAAGCAGGGGGACACGTCTGGCACTGCAAGATCTGAGTCCCTGGCATCGTAGTGTGTTGCTGATGGTAGCCTTTGTAACATTGGTCCCAGCTTTCTGCAGGTCATTCACTAGATCCCCCCTTGTGGTTCTGGGATTTTTTTCTCACCGTTCTTGTGATCATTTTGACCCCACGGGCTGAGATCTTGCGTGGAGCCCCAGATCGAGGGAGATTAGTAGTGGTCTTGTAGGTCTTCCATTTTCTGATTATTGCTCCCACAGTAGATTTCTTCACACCAAGCTGCTTGCCTATTGCAGATTCAGTCTTCCCAGCCTGGTGCGGGTCTACAATTCGGTTTCTGGTGTCCTCCGACAGCTCTTTCGTCTTCACCATAGTGGAGTTTGGAGTGTGACTGTTTGAGGTTGTGGACAGGTGTTTTTTATACTGTTAACGACTTCAAACAGGTGCCATTAATACAGGTAATGAGTGGGGGAAAGAGGAGCCTCTTAAAAAAGAAGTTACAGGTCTGTGACAGCCAGAAATCTTGCTTGTTTGTAGGTGACCAAATACTTATTTTCCACCATTATTTGCAAATAAATTCTTTAAAAGTCAGACAAAATGATTTTCTCGAATTTTTTTTCACATTTTGTCTCTCATAGTTGAGGTCTACCTATGATGTCAATTACAGGCCTCTCTCATCTTTTTAAGTGGGAGAACTTGCACAATTGGTGACTGACTAAATACTTATTTTCCCCACTGTAATATAACAATAATGCAAAAACATTCTCAGAGATCAATAAACTTTAAATTATAACATTTATCACTACAACTGGAATACATTTTAATGTATTTTAATACATTTAATAATGTATTAAAATGTGTTTTAATACATTTCATAATTCAAAATGAATTATGAAGTTTCTGTAAATAAAATTATCCTTCAAAAAAAAGGACCAGATTGAGACCAGAGCACCAGATTGAAGACTTTTGGTAAAAAGAGAAAACTTATACATCATGCAAATGGAAATTATTGATATCGCTTTAATTTATCATGCGATTAATTTATCAATTTATTTATTGTGACAGGCCTAGACTCATTAATTAAGTCTAATTGCACAAGAAAGCATAATTTAAAGTTGTTGACATCCAAAGATGAGCTTTCCTGTGTTTTTGTGAAGGCGGGGAACAATTTGCTGATCGTCCAGAGTCCTGGGCAGCCACCTATGGTGCAGCAGGTCCAGGTGGTTCAGCCCAAGACGGAGTCTCAGTTGATCCAGATTCCCCAGCAGGCTTTGAAAGTGGTGAAAGCTGCTTCTGCCTCGCTGCCTCAGGTCCCACAGAAACAGCCTGTCACTTCGAGTCTGCAAGTGACTCCACCGGAACCTTCATCAACCCAGGTATCGTCTCAGTCTGTCTGTCAGTCCGTGTCGCTACAGACTGACAGGAAGTCAGCTGCATCACCAATATTTAAATCAGACATGTTTACGCTCTGTCAGCTTTGCTTGAAGTGTCGGTGTTTTCCACTGGTGGCCACATTTCTGCTAATCCACTTATAGCAGAGCTAATTTTTTGTTTGGCCTTTTGGTGCTTTTGCTAACTCTGAAATATTTATATGTTAAATAATTTGATTGTTTTTGTTGTGACACCATCTGATTATGTTCTGTGTTTTTGTTTTTGTCCTGAATGTATCCATCTTAATGTGTACCTTCTTTTTTGTAGTTAGCTGTTATTTTGCAGATCAGTACCTCTGTTTATTAGTCTGTAATGTTTCTTTTTCATGCACTAATTGGTGAATAATAATAAAAAAACAGGTGGAAATATTTTAGCTCACTTATCTTCCCCTAAATTAATATCTCCAGATAAATAGTAAAGTGCTAATTTACTTGGCTGAAACTTCATTCAGCTTTCAGTTGAATAAAGTTTGACACCTCTACTGAATATCGACTGTGAAGAGTACTTCGAGTAGACGTTTATGCCATGCTCTTATTTTGAAGGGGGTGAAGACTGTTTACGCTGGACTTCCGTTTCCTGTTCTCTTGTTATATTAGATGTTAGATATAAACATAAAACAGTATCTAAGGGCATTATAGAATATTTATGTCAAGATATAATTTGAAGGTTTTGCTTTAGCATTAGCTTCTGCTAAATGCTGTGTTGGTGTCGTGCTTTAGCGTTAGCAGGGCTGTTATCTATGATCAGCGCTTTAGGGTTAGCACAGCTAACTTTTTAGTTCGTGGCCGCTACTGATTTTGTTTTTATGGAAGATAATGTTCAACATGTCGGTTAATTAAATAAAATATTTTGCAACAGTGTGATTCATAGATAAATTAAACTTCATAATGGAGAAACGTTGCTGTGATAACTTATTTGAAAGAGTAGGAGCTTCTTAAAGAGACATACGCCAATTTCAATGTTTGAGATTTACAGTGTTTCTATAGCAACTGAAGGGAACATAAACACTTGATTGTGCTAAAAAAGCCCCTGTGAGCCTGGAAATTACATAATGTTGCCCCTTTAAGAGAAAACCTCTGTAAATCAGCTCACTGCATTTCTCATTGTAATTTTTTTTAACTCTTTCTTTTCTTAGATCCTCTTCAAAACAGCTTCAGGCGAGTGGCAGTCAGTTCAACTACAGGACCCAGGCTCAAAGGCGACGAGCCCTACCACCTCTGTCGCGCCCACGCCCCCCACATCGCCCCCTGCTGGCAGCAAAAGGACGCAGGCCGGGGCGCGAAAGGAGCGCACTCTGGCGAAGATCGCCCCTGCAGGAGGGATGATCGCATTCAGTCCGTCGCAGCTGAATGCGACGCAAGCAGTGCAGACGATCAGCATCAACGGGGTTCAGGTCCAGGGCGTTCCGGTCACCATCACCAACGCAGGAGGTGAGACAATGAGGCGTTCGCTCTCATTACTGAGAAAATAGGTTACAGCACAGATAAAATAAGGTATTTACATTTTCTAACTGCCTTGTTGCTGAAATGTGCAGATAAACTTGATTATTGAAATAATGGTAAACTAATTTGGGAATCAATAAATTTTTAACTGGAGTATAAAGACTCAAATAAAGGCAAATTGCTGAAAGAACAAGGTATTCAGAGCAACACTTAAATAAAAATTGTACAGAAATATATACATTGTGCATTGAAAAGAAAACTTAATCTACCCAAAACTCTTGAAGTGCCATCGTTTTAGTTCGTTTGCTTCAAATTATGTAAACAAAATCTCTTATTAAGCACATTTTATCAATTTCTTAATCGGTTAATAAAAAAAATGCTGCAAATGTTTAAGAGTTCACTAAAGGAATGTATTTATGCATTTAAATATATTTATGCAGGACTTTTAAAATCAGGTTAAAACTGCACCAAAGTGTTGCATAAAGACAAAAACATTGTTACATTATTGTACATTATTCCTGACTTTCAAGTCGGCAGTTTAACTCCCCATTAATCGATAGTCCAGCCCTGATGTAATCCTGCTGTGTGTCACTGATTGATGTGCTTTAATTAGGCCAGCAGCACCTGACGGTGCAGACGGTGCATGGCGGAGGCCTGCAGCTGGCAGCAGCGCAGGGCCAGCCGGCCATCCAGGTGGACCAGACGCTGACGCTGGAGCTGCCAGGTCAGCCCGGGGAGAAGAAACGTCGCATGGCCTGCACATGCCCCAACTGCAAAGACGCAGACAAGAGGTGAGCGCGAGAAATACCTGCGGATGCAGTGGTTAGCTTTAGAGAGGCGAATTCAGTTTGTCACAAATATGTTTGGAGAAAAGGTTTTACATCCTGTTGATACTTGGTATGTTTCTTAAGTGGACCTATTATGATAAATTCACATTTTACGTGTTTTTGTTCTTCTATTTGAGTCCCAACTGCTTCTAAAAACAGCACAAGTACTTAATAGGCCTGTCACGATAATCAGTAAATCAATCGATAATCAGTCAATAATTTTCATTTACGTGATCTTTTGTCTCTTTCTACCAATATCTGAATGACAAAAGTCTTCAGTCTGGTTTTATTTACAGTCTTCATAATTAATTTTATTTGTTGTTGTATGTATTTTGGATATTTAAAATGTTTTCCATTTCCAGTGATAAATGTTCACTAGAGTTTAAAGTTGAGAATGTGTTCCTGCATTATTCTACCATTACCATTATATTACATGAAAATTGTCTCAAAGCAACAAAATTATCGTTTATCACGATAATTTCTGTGACAGTTTATTGTCCTGTCAGGCCTACCCAGGCTGTCACTGCGCCGTTACCTAGCAACCCCAGCCTAGCCCAGCCTCGTTACCTAGCAACCCAACTGAAGTTCCAGCTGTTTTGGTCAGCTGGTTTTACTGCCATCTGCTCTGTTCAATAGACAAATGTTTTGCTGTTGACTCACAAGATCATCGTCTGCCTTCTTCAAGTTGGGCTGGCCGTTCAGCTGCTTTGGCATTACTAAAGGGAACATGTTATACAAAATTTACATTCTACACATGTTTGTGCATTGATTTGGGTTTCTACTGCTTCCAAAAACAACCCAATAAGTTGACGTTTGGAGAATGAGCCAACGCTCTTAATGTCACCAATCAGCAGGAATTTCCTCTCACCTTGTGACCCCAGAGCCTCTTGGCTTTCTCTGTGTTGTATTTGTTGCTGCCTTTTGGACAGGACTCCCTTAAAGTGGTTTTCAGTCTCAGTGAATTTTTTTTATCCTATTAACCAACATTTTGATTTGTAACGATGACACTCATTTACCGGGTTTTCTCAGTTATTGACTGTGTTGTGTCTTATAGGACTTTGTAGTTTTGTGTTTTTATGATGTAAAACAATTTGAACCACCTCCTGAAATGTGCTATACAAATAAGCTAGATTGATCAATTGATTATCCTGGTAAAATAAAACATATATCAGAGCTCCAACATGTTTGATCAGCAGGTTCTACTGCTGCACGCACTGCACAATGGCTGCTGGAAAAGACAAGTGGTTTTTTTGTTTTTTGTTGACTTACCATTCAGAAACGGCTTGTGGCATTTTTGTTGGTTGTTCAGGAGGCTCCACTTTTGCTTTTCAAAGATGTACGGTTGTATAATTGTGCATCTTTTTTTAGCCATTTTCACATGAGTGTAAACGTTGAGTTTGGGTCCGTGGCCAGCAGCAGTTTATTTGGATTTAAAGTAATGAACATGTAACATTGTAACTGTCCTAACCTGTTGAAGAAAGCGTGATAACCTTTAATGTTTGTGGTGCAGGCCTGGGGAGGTGGGGAAGAGGAAACACATCTGTCACGTCGCTGGCTGCGAGAAGACGTTCAGGAAAACGTCGCTCCTCAGAGCCCACGTCCGGCTGCACACGGGGGAGAGGCCCTTCGTCTGCAACTGGGTTTTCTGCGGGAAACGTTTCACACGCAGCGACGAGCTGCAGAGGCACGCGAGGACGCACACAGGTAAGCGCATCATGAAAGAAGGCATCCCTCAGGGATCTGTTCTGGTTCTGCACAGAATGGCTCCAGATGAACTACTGGGTTAAATGCTGGACTGAAACTAACAGATGTTTTAGTAATTGATTATTCTGATGACTAATCGGATTGGATAATCGGATTCTATAACTAAATCTGATTAGTTATAGAATTTGCAGATTAGAAATCTGCAAATTCTGCAGATTTTGCATTTAACTTACCCCTTCTTTATACAATATTGAAAATTTATTTAAAAAAATGAAATTAAATAAATAATTCAATTCCTCTTTTTAAATAAGGAAAAAGCATGTATTGTCCAAAATGCAACAACGTAGCATTTCCCTAGTGAACGTTTGATCATTTGTGACAAAGGATGTCTAAAAAAATACTTAAACACATGAAAAGCTCAACCTCTCATTTATTATCAATACAGAGCTAATCTATTGATTATTGTTTGAATTAACCAATTCGTAACTGAATATCAGATGATGTTCAGTTATGAACATCATCTCGTAAATTTTTTACAAAATTTGAACCAGGTGAAGCGAAAACTATGGCACTGATTGAGCTACAAGTAGAACATATTTAGAGAATTTTATTTATTATCTTTCATCTTAAATGCCAAATGTTTATATTTTTTGTCGAACAGATATTGTTATTTATACACTAAGTAGATTATTTTGCCCTTAAGTAAATTTTTTAATCTTCTATGCAAATATTTATATATTTGAACAGTTTTGGCTTAATTACCGCTCTGAGTGTGTTGTCCTTTCAGCAGTCTGTGTAATCCGCTTGACGATTAATCTATTACTAAATTAGTTGACGATTATTTCAATAATCGACTTATTACAGTTAGTTGTTTCAGCCCTTTCTGAATGTCTGTGAACTGTTCCCACAGTCAGACTAAGATATTAGTTTCACTTAGCCTTTATAGTGACCAAAACATTGAATGTAAAAAGTACAAAACACTGGTGAGGACGGAAGGGAAACAAAGACAACAAATGTGTGAATTAACCTGAAAATATCCCAACAATCATGTCTGTGTGGTTTTACATCACAATTAACCACAGACTCCTCCACCGTTAAACATAAAATTAATCTGAACTTCTGATTCTGCAGACATTAAAAAATAAATCTCTGACACATTCTTTCTCATAATTTAGCAAACAGAAATAATTTTAATAACTCTAACTTACCTAAATTAAGAAAAGTTTGGTTTGATTTAACTTCAGACAGTCAAAGAAAAAAGTTTTATGTCTTTTTATTAAGTTGTGCTTAAATGCGTTCATCATTTCTTTGTTTTTTTCACAGGAGACAAACGCTTCGAGTGCAGTCAGTGTAAGAAACGCTTCATGAGGAGCGACCACCTGACAAAGCATTACAAAACTCACATAAACACCAAGAACTTATGAGGTTTTTTTACCAAAACACTCAGAACTTTGCCACAGGAAGGAGTCAGGAAGTGTGTGCGACTCACACAAGGGAAATAACCCAGATGAAGCCCCGAAAAAAATCTCCTCTCACTGACTTGATGTATAAAGAAATCCTCCCCTGGGGCCGACCCAACAAAGCTATTCATTGCAGTTTATATCTGGTTTTAAAAGATTTGTCTGCTGGTGTGAAAAGCGTACGAACGAAACTCGGCTTTAATTCTGCGGCTTGCAGGTGTTTAACTCCGTGTCGTCAACCCACAGAGTGATTCAGGCGTCAACATGCTAACGGGGATTCTGTGATGGTTTCTGTCTCTGCTGTCTGTCAAAAATCAAGAAATGCTTTTTAAATTGCCCAAAATAAATGTTGCCTCAGTGGAATATTAATTTAATTTTTGGTCACTTTTCAACATATCTTGTGAAAATTAATACGTTTAGTTGGCATTCACTGTTTTATATACATGAGGGGAGCTAACAGCCTCCTCTTACTACAATTACTACTACTAATAAATAATAATAAAAATTTTAATGAAATCTTACACACTGATTAACTTGACTAGACCTTGGCTAAATCATTGGTGTCCAAACACTTTGTCCCTGTGCCAAAACTGGCAAATTTAAGTGACTCACAGGCGTCAAAATTAATTAAATTAAAATGCAAAAATGAGTTTATTTTGATTTTTCTTTTTTTACTGGCTCGATAATAAACACAATTCTTATGAGATCTATCAATCTTTAGACATCAAAAACATAAAAGGCCTCAGATTGTTTTCTAATTAAAAGAAAAACTGACAATTTAGTTATTTTCTGTTCTGTTGGCCATATTTGTACTATTCTTGATCATTTAAAATCATTTCAACGGCCACAAATGGCCTGCGGACCACATGTTGGGCACCCTGGGGCTTAATGGAGCTTCTTTAACTTACAGGATTAATATAACTTGCAATCAGAATGGAGGATTACACTTTCTCATTTTGATAGTTTTTATTTAATTTAAAATTTATGTGAATCTCATAACAGAAAACGGCCAGTAGATCCGCTGTGAGTGAAACAGTTCAGTTATTACGACTACCTACTGCTTCAGAGTGACCTGAACGCAGCAGCAGCAGGATTTAACTCAGTCCAAGATAAGAAATTTGTTGAAATTGGAATCAAATATAACTGAAATGGAAATCCAGAAGTTATCAGGATTCCAGTTTGAACAGATTTAGAAGTTTATTAAAGTGATTTGTTGTGATCCACAAAAAAATGTTTAACTGCCAGAGTAAAGAAAAAAACAAAACGGGAGCAGCATTTTGTTAAAATGAGACTTTTTCATATTTAACTAGTTTATATGTTGTTATAACATTATTTCTATAATTAAGATAAAAACAATGTATTATTATTATTATTATTATTTAAATTCAATCTGGGATCAATGAAGTATTTTTGAATTTTGAATTAAATGAGAACACAGAGAGTCACAAGGAGCTAATTTATTCCGTTTTAAGAAGAAAAACTTTGTATATTTGTCGTTAAATTGAAATGCTGCTCCTGAACTTATTCCCCGTCTCTGGCGGTTAAATGTTTCCGTATTGGTCGCCTATCAAACCATCAAGACAAAACGGAAACTGTTTTAATCCCAACATGTGAAGCAACAGGAGTGAAACTATCAAATGACACAAAATTCATAAAAAGTTTCTCAGCTTTGAATAAAATAACTCATCTGTCCAAACGCATTTAGAAAATTGTCAGACATGTTGAAAATACAGAAACTTTTATCAACTTGAGTTTAAGGAATTTAAAACAACCGATACATTTAAAATCGTCATTCAATCAGCTTACACCTTCTGAAATGTTGAGTTTCCTTAAAAGATTAAATTATATAAAATATTAGAGATTAAATGATGAGTAAATAAACTTTAATTTTGTTTCCACCGTTGGATCCAGGTACGGTTACGTCTGAGGAATCAGATCTCGATACGCTCGGTACTGTAAAATCACTTTTCCTCTGTTAATCCGGCGACTTTTAGACTTTATTCCACACAGGATGTGAATTTTCTATTTTACTTTCTACTTTACGATTGTGTTATAAACTACAGAAGCAGATTTTTAGCAACACTAGCAGAATAAATAATCATCAAACTGATGTGTAAACAGCTGTGAATGACTGATTTGTCCTCCCAGTGCGCCGACATTTTATCCCTGTTGCTCCTGTAAACAAACCGCTGCATGTTTTTATCTCTCGTTGTTTTTCATGATGAGATCATAAAATGTCAGAATTCCATGTTTGATTTAACTTAATTTGAGGTTTTGGTCTGAATACGCTTGCATTTATTTAGGTTCTGATCTTATTTTTGCCTGTTGGTTCTCATGAAACACGACAGATTGTGACTCCTGATTAAACAAAAATTACTTTAAAAGGTCAGCTGTCAAATTGGGTACAAGTCGACGCGTGATTGGTACACAAAAGTTACGAAATTGTACGAAATGAAGGGGCTAAAAGCCCAGCGCATGTGATGGCCAGTTTATTTATTGTTTGATAAGTCTGTTAAAAACATAAAGAACTGTGTAAATTTGATTATATGATTGGATCTTTTATTATGCGACAATCAGTCACAATATGCAACAAAATGTTTGTTTTTTTTCTTTTTATTTTGTTATTCTACACCATAAATCAGACGACAATTAACAGAAGATTCTGCTCTGATTACATGCGGTCCGTTTTTGATGAAACAGTTTGTGCCGACTTCCTTCAAGCAGCCTAAAATTGATTATCAGTTCCTAATATTTATTGATTGGTTCACAGTTTACAAACCTTTGGTTTAATTTATGCCATTAAAGTTCAGTTATTTGACACAGGGCGACAGATTTCTTAAGTTTCCGGCGGCCAATATTTGGTGTAATATATTTTAAAAGTTGTCTGGACACGGGTGGGTGGAAAAAGATATTTATGTTTTTCATAAATATGTAAATAGTGTTTTTTGGAACCAGTAAATGTAGGCTATAAAAAAGTTACACAGGTATTCGGTTGGTTTTCGCCAGCCTGGAAGGAAAGAACCTTGTACAGTTTGTAAGTTAAAGTATATAAATATATATAAATATATATATATATATTTAAATTGTGACATTGTATAGATTCATTCCTGCTTTGTATTATTTGTTTAGATTTTTTTAACTGAATGAGAGATGCCTTAGACAGCTGCGCCCAGTATTTTAACTTTTTTTTTCTGTCTAATCCTGGTTAACCTTTGTAAAACTTGCTTTGTGTTTCTACCTTATGTTATGTAATGTCACGAGCACTGATTATAAACCCCTAGGTTCCAAATTTTGTACAAAATTATTGCTGATTGTAATTAAATATAATGCTTTTTTTCTAAATTATGGCAGTTCTGGTGCTCAATTTCTGTAAATGAAGCGATTCTTCTTCAAGCCTAACATAATGTTCTTCAGCCGCTTTGTGTGTTTTTGCCAGAAGAACACAAAGAACCAGCAAATAATCATCGATATTAAAGGTGCTAACACACATTTGCTCCTTTTCTACAGTCGCCTCCTCAATAAAAAGTGCTCAAACCAGTCTAAACGCTTCAGTTCATTTGTTTTTGGGAAATCAACAGAAGTGATCAAGGCTAATTAATGATGTTAGTATTTGCTAAATTAGTTGTTTTTTTTAAATGCATTTAAATATGGTGATTATCAGTTGCCTATTTGCATGTGTATAAATTAGAGAGGCACAAGTGGAACGGTGACATTACAGGGAGTAGAAGGAAAAAAGGTAGAGGATTTTATGTAAGTTTTAAGTTGATCAACAAATGGTGTGGAAAATAGATGAAGAAACATATTTTTAGGAAACATTTAAATTTGGTTGGGATCAGCATGAGATTGTTGGTCTTAAATGTGCTCTGTAGTTTTTTATTTAAACCTATGAATAAAGAAAATTATCTCTATGCATTAAAATAACATATTTAAGAAATGACTGCAGAATAAATATTAGAATAATGTTTTATATACAGAAGATATAAATATAAAAATATTAAAATATATTTTTGTTTAAAAAATACTTAGTTTTTTTTAAATACTTTTTGAAATGATTACATATAGTCATTATTTTTATTTAATAATTAAAATTATTTAATAATAATTGGAAATTTTTGTAATAATACTGAATCATTTTAATTATAAACAAAACAAGTAAAAAGTAACCAGATAAAAAGCCTAAACCTGATTTAAAAGAAAAAACGAATGCTCTGTTCTGGGGACTTCTGTGGAAGATCTGGAAATCAGTATCTTAAGTCGGAGGTTTCCGAACCCAGCCATTAGCATCTGCATCAACTCTTTGAACATTTTTAATTAATATGAGATGAGTTAAAACAACATGTAATTTCCCTTTTGGGATTCATAAAATATTTTTGAACCGACAAATAGACCCTGCTTTGCTACATAAACAAAACAGGCAATCAGGAGGGCAGCTAAATGTCTCTTCCTGCTAGCCTACATCTGTCCTGGTCCTTTATTGACAGTTACCGTGGTTGCCATGTCTATTGTGTCTTGATCTATGGTGGTTGCCATGGACGTAGAGGACATCTAATGTCCATAGTGTCCACCAGCAAAAAGTCCTCCAACTCAGAGGATTTATAAGGCGGAAACCCAGATTGCCGATGCTACCCGGATGAAGTCACCATTTACCACCACTACAGGTAGAACTATAACACCGGTTGTATGAAAAGACTTCTGAGCTGATTTTATGACGCTGGTGTTAGATTTATTTATCTCTAGTTCAGTGGTTATTTAATTTGCATCCAGCTAACTTGATAAATAAGTGAAAAAGTTTGATAATTCACCTAGCTGAGCAATCCAGGTAGCTCCCTTTGTTGACATAATTGTAACACGTCTGTTTTAAACAGTATGGTTCGTGTCAGTGTGCTAAATTAACACATTGTTCTTTATGGCTACTTAATGTAAGAGTTTATCACAATATTATGTGTTTTTATTTCGATAGTGAGAACGTGATGATACAAAAAGTCCTTAAAAAACTTGTGGTAGTCTTCACTGTTGTATGGCTGGGATTGGTCTCCACTGCACTATTTTGAATTTAATTAAATTGAATCAAAGCCCCACACACAGAAATAATAATAATATTATTTAAAAAAGAAAACAATTAAAAAAGGAAAAAGTTGCATATAATTGAGTAGGCTGTTTCAGCACACCACACAGACTAAGTTGGAGTTTTAGCCTGCAAATAATCCTATAAATTTAGGTTTTGCATACTGATTTTTACTTTGAATGATTTTGTAAATTAGTGACCTCCACCTGTAAGAACCGATAAAGAACTCTGTTCTGACACACGTTCTCTTTCTACAGATGTGTTTTGAAACGGCGTCGGTCTGAGAGCAGGACAGGATGAGGGACTCCTGGCTCTCTGAGCTGCTGTCAGGCCTGTGCCACACGCCGGAGGACGACCCTTTTCCTCTGTGGCAGGACGGGAACCTCAGTCCCTGCTTCAACCAACTCGTCCTTGGAGCCTTGCCTCACGCTGGGATGGCGGTTTTCAGCGCCTGCTACCTTAGCATGGCCAGGTAGGTCTGATCCCCAGTTTTAACTACCTTATATACACATCCCTGAATATTTAAAATGTAGTTTTAACACATTGTTTGAGTGTAACAAGCTAGTGTAAAGTTATTTTATGATAAAGTTCAATAAAAATGCAAGTTTAACAAATTAAACAAAAAAACTATTACTCAAATAACTATATTCCTGAGGTCCAGATAAGTGTGTAATTTAGTATATTTATGTCTGTGTTTTAAAAAAAGGAACATTTTAAGTCAATTCGGCACTGTTTTTTGTATTGGCCGATGCCGAACTTCATATATCGGTATCTGTATTAGAAGTGAAACAAGTGGATCGGTGCATCTGTTCCTCTTCTTTATTCGTCTCAGGTCCAGTAGGTTGACTTCACAACAGACCTCAGGTTCACCATATTTATTCTAACAGAGGAAATCAAGTTGGTGGTTAGCAGTTTCTTCCCCATACATTAAATAAAATACATTAGATATCCCTAAACAAACTACAGAGTAATAGCTCCCAATGAGCAGTAAACAGCATTTAATAGTAAAATTAAGCACAGCTAAAATGAACAACATTAACTATAATAGCAATTAAAAACATACAAAACATGTCAAAATTACACAGGAAACCCTGTATATAAATAAATTAGTCTCAAGTATGTGTTAAAATATAATGCATGTAAAACAAACAGACCTGAACCTGATGCATACCGCAGTTACCGACGGCAACAGAAGAAGGGGGAAGAGCTGTCAGTTACCGGTTGCTATGGCAACCACCAACTGCCAAGAGCAACGGAACTTCCATAGCAGCAAATGTCGAGAGAGAGAGAGAGAGAGAGAGAGAGAGAGAGAGAGAGAGAGTACGTTTTCAACCAAACAAAATAAATTTGACGAATAAATAAACTATTTCTGACAAACTTCACATCTATGATATTACTAAAATAAGACCATATTTACACATTCAGAATAATGGACTCTTAAAATAATCAAAATTAATGAAATAAATTAATAAAGTAAAAAATAAATATGAATATTTCACTTTTTTGTCTGTTTTTCAGAAGTGACCTCCTCCAGAGGTCGGCTCCGTGCGGCTGGACGCTCCGACTGGTCTCGGCGCTGCTAGCCGCGCTGCTCTTCACTGCAGACGCCATCTTGGTGGGCGTCCTCCAGCAGGCGGACATGTACCTGGATGTCTTGGCTGACGGCTCGGCCCTCCTGGCCTGGCTGGTTCACTGTAGCGCCATCGCGGTGTTACTCAGGTCTAGTTTCAGGAGAACCAGAGGACCGCTGCTGCTGCTTGCTATCACTCTCCTGTTGGTGCCCAACATTATCATCACCTTGATGATCTACTGCAATAGCCAGGAATATTTTACAGAACCAATTAAACTGACTAGGTTGGTCCTCACCTCAGTCAGGGCGTTTCTTTTACTAGTTTACCTTCTCGCCTTTGCTTTTCCTTGCGTCTGTGAGGCTGATTACGCCCTGAATATAAACGCTGTGGATGGCTCCCCACTCCTTCCAGAGCCAGACACAGCTGACATAGTCGCTGAGGACGGAAGCGACTGCCTGTCTCGGCTCTTCTACCTCTGGTTGGATCCGTTGCTCAAGCGAGGTCGGCAGGGAGATTTGGAAAGACCGCAGCATGTGTATCACCTTCCCTGGAAGCTGCGCACCAGAGTTGTTTGGCGATACTTCCACCAGTGTTGGGAAAAGTGCCGAAAAGGGGCAAAAAGAAGCGACCAACAGGACCAGTGGCCCCAACCGGTGACGGGTTCGGACTCTAAGGAAGAGCTGTTGGAGCTTGAAGGGGATGTTGGGTTGCTGAGAGTGTTGCACAAGGCGTTTGGGTTGCGCTACTACCTCCTGGGTGTGCTGAAGGTGACGGTGAACGTATCGACGTTTGCAGGGCCTCTCTTACTCAGCAGTCTGGTGAACTTCATTGAAGAAAAGGAGGCTCCTTCCAGTCAAGGCGTTGCTTGTGTGTTGGGCCTCTTTGCTGCAACCCTTGCAGGTTCTGTTCTCCGGAACATCTACACCTTTCAGGTCTCCAAAGTTTCTCTGTCGGCGCGCGCCTCGCTTGTGTCGGCCGTCTATGGGAAAGCCCTGCAGGTGAGCGGCTGCAGCCTGGCCGGATTCACGCTGGGAGAAGTGGTCAACCTGATGAGCACCGACACCGACCGCGTCGTCAACTTCTTCAACAGCTTCCACGAGCTCTGGAGCCTGCCCTTCTGCTTTTCTGTCACCCTCTACCTGCTGTACCTCCAGGTTGGCATAGCTTTCCTCGGGGGACTCGGTGTGGCGCTGGTGCTGGTGCCGTTCAACAAGTTCCTCGCCTCCCGTATCCTTAGCAACAACAAGCAGATGCTTAAATACAAAGACAACCGCGTCAAGGTGAGATATTCATCTTTTTGTTTTGGGCAACACTCTTAGAAATTACTGTGAGATTGTTATTCTCATACCGGCTTGTCATATCATATCAAGAGACATATCAACTCACCCAAGAGTAGCACGACTTCAGCATATTTTTACTCAGATAACAGTAAAACGTAGCAGTCCAAGAAATTAGTCAAGTTGTAAAAAAGTATTTGGTAAAAAGTTTGAATAACTGATCAAATTATCAATCAATTAATATTTAAAATTTACATCATCAGACGGACTAAAAAATAAAGTTAAGTGGAAATTTTGGTATTTTAAGGATGAAAATGATAATAATTCATGTAAGTCACAAAAAATAACAAAATTAGGTAAAAGAACATTTTTCCTCATCAGTTTCTTTCAATGAAAAACTTTCACAAAAACTGCAGGTGTGTCTGTGTCTGGTGAATTTTTGATTAAAACATGATTGTTTTTCATTTAATCCAGAAATTTTACTCAAGTAAGAGCAGAAATATTTCATAATAAAATTACTCAAGTACAAGTAAAAAGTACAGCATAGTAAAAATACTCCTAAAAGTATTTTTTTAATAAAAAAGTTGCTCAGGTAAATGTAACTAGTTATTACCAAACTCTCATCATATCTAAGTCTGTCACATTAATTAGTGTTTTGTTCTCAGTCCAGACAGATGTAGAAGGTTAAAACAAAAACAACTGTAGAAAACTGTAGAATGTTTTCTATAATTTTCTACTCTAGAATGTAAAAAACTACCACAAAAAATAAGTAACATTATACAATCGTGAATTGATACTTTTTTGTTTTTTAGTTCATTTGTATTTATTTTTATCTCCAAAGGTTAAAAACTTGAAAACGTAACCATGAAAGTTCTTGATTTTTACTGAGTGAAAGGTTTGCTAACCCTCCATTTCAGAACCTAAAAGGCTTTTTGTTTCTTCCAAAGTTAATGACAGAGATCCTCTTTGGCATCCGTGTCATTAAGTTCTACAACTGGGAGCCTCATTTCACCCAGAAGGTGGCCAAGTATCGGGAACAAGAGCTGGCGCACCTCAAGAACCTCAAGTACCTGGACGCCATGTGTGTGTACACCTGGGCCGCTCTGCCCGTCGTCATCTGTGTCCTCACCTTTGTCACATACGTGCTGCTTGGTCACCAGCTAACAGCCGCCAAGGTAGAAACTCTTTTTACTCTACTGGTTGACTCGAATGTTATTATAAGTTGACGTTTATGACTTCTGGATTTTATTCAACCAGGAATCTCACACTGAGATGCAATGATAATATCTTACATACATAAATTGAAAACGTAAAACTCAAAGACAAACCGTGTTCTTTAAGTAGAACAAATGGAAATAAACCTTTATTTAAAGGGGACCTTTTACGCAATATTTACATTTTGAATGTTTTTTTGTTTGGGTTTCTAAAAACAGCCCAGGCACTTACAAACAACACCCAGACATTTTTAGGCAATAGAAAATTAGACATTTCAAAAGCATCCTGATTGTTGAGCCACACTGCGCAGTCACCTAGCAACCCCGGCTGAGCTCCAACACATTTGGTCAGCTGGTTTCACCACTGTATGGGCTGTACAATGGCTGCTGGAAAAGACAGGTGTTTTTTTTTGTTTTTTTGCTGACTTACTTTCCAGAAACCACTTGCCGGATTCATGTTGGCTGTGCATGAAGCTCCACTTCTGCTTTTCAAAGTTGTACGGTTGTACAATTGCGCATATGTTTGCAGCCATTTTTTACGTGTGAGTGTAAACATTGAGCTGGGTGGCGTGGCCAGCAGCAGCTTATTTGGATTTGAAGTGATAAGAGACCCTAAAACAGGTGTTCAAAGTAGGCAGAACTGATCAAACTAAAATCTCAATGTCAAAATGTAATGAACATATTTTATGTAGACCTATCCTAACTTGTTCAAGGTCACCTTTAAAAACAAAAAGCTGTTTTTTGGCAATAAGTTAATGGTTTTTGGTGTCAGGAAAATGAGCAGTTTGCAGTGTATCCAACACAGACCGAGGAAAAAAATGGTTTCTGAACGAATAATTCCTACATCTCCAGGTCTCATTTAGTTAACGGGATTGTTCTTCTAAGTTAGCGCGGTTATCATGGCATGTAAAAGAATCGTCTTTTTGCCCTCCTGCGTTGTGCGGATGTAAACAATAACGTGCTGGAGGTCCATAAAGTCTGAAAATGGAGCATTCAGAAGGTTTTGCAGGGTGAGCTGAGGTTTTCTTCCCCCTGCAGGTGTTCACCACCGTGGCACTGGTGGGAATGCTGATCATGCCTCTCAATGCTTTCCCCTGGGTGCTGAACGGCATCCTGGAGGCCAAAGTGTCGCTGGAGCGAATCCAGCGCTTCTTCAAACTGACCAACCAGGACCTGGAGGCCTACTACACCTGGGGTGGGATTCTGCTTTTTTATCTAAAACACAAACATGTCGCAATTAATCATTGAAATGAGCACCATCATTTTCATTCAGACGATGAAATCTGAATTTATTATTATTATTATTATGGATCAGTAATTTTTCTTGTCCTGCTATGAATCAGTTTGTAATCACTTTGTTTAATTTGTTGTTTTTTTAGTGCAGTGCATTAAACAGGCAAATGAAAACCTTAACATGCTTTTAAATAAAAATTTATTTTCATTAAAGAGTCTTATAGTGAAATACTTCATTACATTGAGAAATGGGTAGGATTACATAAGTCAAGCTCACAAAGAAATGTGATTTATATCTTTAAACTGCAAATCGTAACTACATATTTAATCGTGTTTTTAATTTTATTGATATTTATTGAACAAACAGTGAAAAAAAAATACACCATTTAAAGTGTTTTTCTAGTTCCAGTGTGAAGTAGGAGTCGGTATTTATTGTATCGTTTATCATGATAAATTTCTTATTATGATAAGAATTTTGATTTATTGTTACAATAAATATCAGTTATTCATAATTTTTCTATTTTGGTGAAGAGAGAAACATGATAAATGATTGAGCTCATTTTAATTGATCATATAGTTAATTGATTTATTGCTTATTGTGACAGACCTTGTCCCTAATCTGTTTTTTACTGAAACATGAGTGATTTGTCCTCAGTGTCTTCTGAAGACACCGGCCAGACGTCCGTCCTGCTGAGCCGGGCCACGTTTTCCTGGCGGCGGCCCGATGGCGGTGAAGTGGGAGAAACAGGAAGTGAAGCTGGGACAGGAAGTCTGCTGCTGCAAAACTTGAATCTACATGTAACTAAGGTAGAGTTGTTGCTTCGTGCTGATGATTGTCTTCATTCCTTCTTGGCTTTTTGCTCTTCGACATTAATGCAGAACCGGTGCATCGAACCAAAGATGCACCGGTTCGATGGAGATGCGAATCCAATCAGATGCGAATCTGATTGGAGATGCGATCAGATTCGCATCTCCAAGGTTTTACATTCTGACCACTTTTCCATCCATCCATCCGTCCGTCCGTCCGTCCGTCCGTCCGTCCGTCCGTCCGTCCGTCCGCCCGCCCTCCCGCCCGCCCGCCCGCGGGGGCAGCAGCTTCAAAAGGGAGGCCCAGACTTCCCTCTCCCCAGCCACTTCTTCCAGCTCCTCCAAAGGAACCCCAAGGCATTCCCAAGCCAGCCGAGAGACATAGTCCCTCCAGCGTGTCCTGGGTCTTCCTCGGGGCCTCCTCCCGGTGGGACGTGCCCAGAACTCCTCACCAGGGAGGCGTCCAGGAGGCATCCTGACCAGATGCCCGAGCCACCTCAACTGGCTCCTTTCAACTTGGAGGAGCAGCAGCTCTACTCTGAGTCCCTCCGGGATGGCCGAGCTCCTCACCCTATCGCTAAGGGACAGTCCTATCTCCCTTAGCGATAGGGTGAGGAAATGGGTTTCCCCTGCGGAGGAAACCCATTTCGGCCGCTTGTATCTGTGATCTCGTTCTTTTGGTCATGACCCAAAGCTCATGACCATAGATGAGGGTGGGAACGTAGATCGACCGGTAAATCGAGAGCTTTGCTTTTTGACTCAGCTCTCTCTTCACCACGACGGACCGGTACAGCGCCCGCTTCACGGCAGACGCTGCCCCAATCCGCCTGTTGATCTCCCGCTCCCTTCTTCCCTCATTCGTGAACAAGATCCCCAGATACTTAAACTCCTCCACTTGAGGCAGTGGAGGAGTTTAAGAAGGCACTCTCCGGGTCAGAGTGCCTTCTGACCCGGAGAAGGCACTCTACCCTTTTCCGGCTCAAGACCATGGCCTCGGATTTGGAGGCAAGTTTTAGTTCCACATGAAAAACTTGGAACTAAGTGAAATAATAAGTATATAAGTGAAATAATCTTCCAGTGGAACTAAAACTTTTTCATCAATATTAAGGAATTATTGACTCTAAACAAGCTGAAAAGTTACTTGTAAATTAGTTTTGTCTTATTTCAAGTGTACTTTAACATTTGCACCAGAAACTGAACCAGAAATGCTTTGTAAGGTTTTGTGTTTTTGTCAGGTCTGTTCGTCTTTCTGGTGTCCATGTGAGCAGCATCGTGTGTTTTCCTCAGGGCTCTCTGGTGGTGGTTGTGGGGAAAGTCGGCTGTGGGAAAAGTTCCTTACTGGCAGCCATCACCGGAGAACTCAGCAGGTACCGAAACCGTTTTTATCTGCAGAATTAAATTCACAGCTCTGTTTGAGTGTCTTTATTTGTCCTTTGCTCTGCAGAATGAGCGGCGTTCTCTATGTGGCGAACAGAGAGGCTGGTTTTGGTTTAGCCGCTCAGGAACCGTGGATCCAACACGCCTCAGTACGAGACAACATCCTGTTTGGAAAGGACTACAGCGCTGCTCTCTACCAAGCTGTGATCGAGGCCTGCGCGCTCTCTGACGACCTCAGTGTACGATTTACTCATAACTATTTAAAATAACTGTAATTTCAGTGCATTTTCTTATTCATCCTGTTATTTGTTTCCAAGTTGTGTTTGACATTTTGCCTCTTCTTTAATTTGTTTGGCATACAGAATGAAGCCGTCTCAGATTTTATGTTTTGTACTGCCTGCGCATTGATTCAAACATCCAATTATTTAAAGTACACTGTAAAAAACGTCTTTAGTTTAAGGTAAAATACCGACAGCTATGGTTGCCTGTATTTTACCGTACTGTATGTTGTTTTTCTTTTCTTTTTCTTTTTTTACAGTGGAGCATCTTATTGTTTGATGAGGGAATATTAAGTATTCAGGGACATAATTTTGAGTATATTTTATAATAATCTCCCTGTAATTAAATTTAAAAGCCCAAATATTCATCATCATTATTTTATTTATTTCAGACACAATATATAAATTGTATAAAGATAAAAAAAAACTAAATCACAGTTAAAAAGCTTTTCTATAGATTCTCAAACCCCACTGAGTCCATAAAGTAGAAATATGTCACATATAGCTTAGTCATAATGACAGTGTATGAAGGCAGATAAATCTATATATGATATGAATATAAAATGTTTTTTTATGAGCAGGATTTGGAAATAGGAAGTAAATTGCAAAAACACAAGATGTTACCAAATATTTTTAGTCCAGTTTGTTGTGAAAATATTTTAGTCCACCTGAAATAACATTAAACTAACATGCAAGTAACTTTTCAGCAAGATATCGGAGCTTGTTTTAAGTTAATCATTCATTTATACTGATGAAAATGTACCAGTTCCACTGGTAGATAATTTCACCTATAATATGGGAAAATATCTAATAATAAATCAAATAATCTGCCAGTGAAACTAGTATTTTTTCATCAATATTAAAGAATTATTTACTTAAAATAAAATTCTATATCTTGGTGAAAAGTCACTTCTAAGTTAGTTTTGTCTTATTTGAAGTGTAATAATATACTTGCTTTAGAAACTAGACCAAAAACTCTTGGTAAGGTTTTGTCCTTTTGTGGTGTGATGAAAAGGTGAAGCTCAGGTTGAAATAAGTTTGTGTTTTGTGGCGAATTGACTGGGTTTCGTTTGTGTTGCTGCAGGTTTTACCAAACGGCGATAAAACAGAAGTGGGAGAAAACGGAGTGACTCTGAGTGGAGGACAGAAGGCCAGGCTGGCCCTGGCCAGAGCTGCTTATATGGTCAGACCTCTACTCCATTATAATAATATTTTACTCGGAAACCACTTTATATTCAAGGTAAAGTTTTAGACTCACTGAAATGACTTGGTTTAGTGTTTTTGCATTCAGTAAACAGATCAGATCAAGTTTCACCTGCATGTCCAGGTGTTAGAAACTCCATGAAACAACCAACAAAGAGACTCAAAGGTCTTTGATAAAAGCTGAAGCTATAGCATCTGCACAACTGTAGCTGGAAGCTAATCCAGCCTGGGGCTATTTATATGTGTGGGGAACGAAGGGAGGCTTAGCAGATATGATAGAACAATTAAAATAGTCAGAATGTTTATTAAACCTGGTTTTATTGGAACAGAAGAATTTGCCGGTTTGAAATTGGGCTTCTGTCTCTTTAAGAAGCTCCTACTCTCTCCCGACATGGAGGCTCACATGCTGTAATCATGTGAGCCTCCATCTTTTCTTCTGGCCTCCTCACCAGGACAAAGAGATCTACCTGCTGGATGATCCGCTGGCAGCGGTCGACACAGACGTGGCTGAACACCTGATGAAGAAATGCATCCTGGAGCTCCTCAGAGGGAAGACCAGAATCCTCTGCACCCACCGCATCGAGTTTGTGGACAGAGCCGACATGGTCGTCCTCATGGACAACGGTACCATAATCAAAACAGGTAGCGACCGAACTCTGTTTACTGAAGACTACAGATGTAGAAACACACTGCAGCAGTGTTTCTCAAACTTTTGCAGGCTGAGGACCAGTTATCCCATTTAACAGTCACGGATCACCCTGACATTGCCCCCGCGATAACACAACTGAATATATGATGAAAATATTAGCTTCTTAGCTCACTTGTTGTTTTCTTTGTTCATCCTAATGAGAAGAAGAGTGGTGCTGTTTGGCCAGGAACACGTCTTCTTGAGTATATTGAGTTACAGATTCTGAAAGTGCCTCAGCTTTCCAATGATGTCAAACGCATAGAAATAATTTTAAAAAGTTGTTCTTTACTACCAAGTGTTTTATGCATCAATACCAATCAGGGCTATTTGTGATTTAGAAGCACAATTAAAGAAAAACAGACTTGAGTTGCTTTAACAGAAACAAAAAATCCTTTTCTGCACCATTAAATATAAAAATATCTATAAAAATAACTTTATTTATTGTAGGAAGAATTTATTGTTTTATTCTGCAGTTACTTTTTGCTTTCCAGGAACGCCAGCGGAGATTCTCCCTCTGATTCAGTCTGAGCCAAAACTGGGGAGAAAGGATCCCAGAGCAGATCAGAGAGGTACGATTTCTGCAGAATAAATCTCCGATTAGAAATCGTCTCTGATACAAAATGAAATGCATAAAAATTTCACTTTAGCTGAAACTGTGTGGTTAATCAGCTGTAGCTACTTTAATCTGATGCTGCATTATGAGAGTCTGATTTCTGTTTAATTTTCCTGATTGAAACCAGATGAGCAGCAGAGTGAGGATGAGCTGGCTCCTCTCCCTGACCTCTGTGTGGACGACGATCCTGATCTGCTGGGCGCGGAGCAGAAGCGAGTGGGAGGACTGGCGTGGGGAGTGTACAGGACCTACTGGTTTGCTGTGGGTGGAATCCTGGCCGCCGCCATCTTGATGTCTCTGCTGCTCATGCAAGGTCTGGAAGACCAGAAAAGACTCGCTGCTCTGACTCTAGAGGTTTATTTACTAGAACATAGTCAGGACAAAATATAGCAGTCAAATCTGAACGCAGTCGGACTGAAAGCAAACGTTATGTGTGATTATATAAGAAACAAAAACAACAGTGGGTCTGGGACAGTCTGCCAATCAGCATCGATGAGAAACGATCTCAAGACTAAACTACAGCAGACAAATTATAAAAAAATTTAGAAATGAAGGTAAAACGATCTTAAATTGTCAGCAATGTGTAAAAAATAAAGTTGTATAGCTGTGGCTGATATTTCTGAATAAAATATTTTCGGTTTAGAATCAAGTTATTTTTCAAAAATTATAAATTTTTGTTTCTGCAATCCTGTTGCAGAAACATCACATTTTTGTCTTCCAAGACAAAAACATCTGCAACACTGAAAGTCATTCCAAATCCCACCAAACTTAAATACAGATAAATAAATTAATAAATCAATTCAAGCAACAGAAAATACAGTCGACACAATCGGGAAATTAAAATCTTAATGGGGAGTGTAGCAGAAATATAATCTGTGCAAATTATGATCATATCTGCTTTAATTCTGTACTCTGTACATTTATGTTTTAAGCCTCGAAGAACGTTTCTGATTGGTGGCTTTCCCACTGGATCTCCTCACTGAAACACAACGGTTCCAGTTCTGCGAACGATTCGTCTTCAGTCGGTCCGGTTCCTCTTCACATCCTTCTTTTCTCACCTGGAGGCTTGATGTAAGTTATTCAAACAGAAAAAATCATTTAAATAAGACTAGGTACTCGGTATGAATATTATTTAACTAAAAAAAATGTGAATTCACTGAGTGAATATATTTCCATCCAGAAGCCCTTTGCCCTCTGTGGAGGTTGTTGTTTCCAGCAACGCCACCAGCGACGTTAGCTTCTACCTGACGATCTACGGCTCCATAGCCGCCTCCAACACCGTGTTCACGGCGCTTCGGGCCTTCCTCTTCGCCTACGGAGTCATCTGTGCTGCTCATGCCATCCACAACCGGCTTTTGGACCAGGTCCTCCAGGTACGCTGCAGCGTTTGGCAGCAGCGGCTAACGGTTAGCGGTTATTATGGGATGACTGCTAAGTAGAAAACATGAGTTTATAAAAGTGCTTTGAAAATATATTCATACTTCTTAACATGAAGCCCTTAGCTACAAATTTCAGTGTGATTTATTGGGATTTTACATGAGGGCTCAACCCAGTTCGTGTGTTCATGTATAATTGTGAAGTGGTGAAGAAAGGGTTAACAGGCCTTTCACAATAACAAATTTTGCTAGATGATAAATTATCCCAGAAGTCATTGCGATAAATGATATCGTTATTTTGAGATCTGTTTTCAACTAATATAATGACAATAGCATAACAAGTTAAGTAAGCTCTCCATAGATGATGAGCTTTAATTTCTAAAGAATTTCTTAAAGGGGGGTGTATTATGAAAAATTCAAATTTTGTACGTTTTCATATTTCCACTCGGATCTCTGCTGCTTCTAAAAACAGCTCAAGCATTTAAAAAAACACACCTGTTTTTTTTGGGCAATAAGATAATGTTTTTTGGTGTTTGAAAAATAAGCCGTCTAGAAAATCCCGTTACCGAGCAACCCCAGCCTAGCCCAGCCTGTTGCCTAGCAACCCAAGCTAAGTGCCAGAATGTTTGCTCAGCTGGGTTTACTGCTGTATGTGCTCTACAATGGTTTCTGGAAAAAAACAACTGTTTTGTTGTCCAGAAACCACTCTTGCTCCATTCTTGTTGGGTGTGCAGGAGGCTCCACTTCTGCTTTTCAAAGATGTATGATTGTATAATTTGTACTTTTTATCAAAATTTTGACATAAATCTCAAATTTACCAAATTTGGGACAGGCTTTTATTGTGGATAAAATGCAGGTTTACTAATCCTATAACAAGGAAGAAACAGTTATGTGATTATTTTCATACAGTAAGAACATAGTTGACGTACATCTAAGAATGTTTGTTTATTTGGATTTTGGCATAAATAAATTTGACAGACAGACCGGACCACCGGGTCATATCTGCACGTTCATAGTTAACAATAGTCACAACATTGATGCCAACTCAGCAACTTTCTTCTTATATTAAGCCACATTTCAGACAAAAAAAAGGGTATTAGCCAAAAATTGGCAGGTCAGACTTTTACAATATCGGTAATCAGAGATTGACCAAAGAAAACCTCAATCGGTGCATTCCTGCCATTAAACAGAGTAAAGGAAACCTCTGTTTTGTGTTCTTCTCCAGGCCACAGTGACGTTCTTCGACGTCACCCCGTTGGGTCGCATTCTCAACCGCTTTTCCTCAGACTTGTACAGCGTGGACGACAGCCTGCCGTTCATCCTGAACATCCTGCTGGCCAACGTCTTCGGCCTGCTGGGCATGCTGGTGGTGATCAGCTATGGCCTGCCTTGGGTGCTGGTGCCGCTGCTGCCCCTGGCTCTGCTCTACTACCGGACCCAGAACTTCTACAGACACACATCCCGGGAGCTGAAGCGCCTCTGCAGCCTGACCCTGTCGCCCATCTACTCGCATTTCTCTGAGACGATTACTGGGCTGGGAACCATCAGGGCGAGTTGCAGCGCTGCCAGGTAGGAGGCCGGGAAGTAGAGTAACGTTTCTCATGTTATAAGTGAAACAATCTGCCAGTGGAACCAGAACTTTTTCATCAATATTAAGAAATTATTGACTTAAGACAAACTCCAATTTCTTGCAGAAAAGTTAGTCATATCTTATTTCAAGTGTACTAAGAGATATTTGCACTAGGAACTAGACAAATTATTTAATTATAGTCTTAGGACTGGTCAATGATTCAGCAACAACATATGTAGCGATGGACACATGATCAATATCAATAGATAATACATCTGATGGAATATGTCACTGAACTCTGATCCAGAACCGCATTCTGGGAGATGTAGGGAGATGAAAAGCTTTAGCCGCTAAACTTCTTACAGCTAGCTAAGCGAGGTTGGTGGAATCAACTAACTCACGCATTCTTTGGTTACCTAGCAACAACCTGTCGAGTAATATGTGGTTACCTAGCAACAACCTGTCGAGTAATATGTGGTTACCTTGCAACAACCTGTCGAGTAATATGTAGTTACCTAGCAACAACCTGTCGAGTAATATGTGGTTACCTAGCAACAACCTGTCGAGTAATATGTGGTTACCTAGCAACAACCTGTCGAGTAATATGTGGTTACCTAGCAACAACCTGTCGAGTAATATGTGGTTACCTTGCAACAACCTGTCGAGTAATATGTAGTTACCTAGCAACAACCTGTCGAGTAATATGTGGTTACCTAGCAACAACCTGTCGAGTAATATGTGGTTACCTTGCAACAACCTGTCGAGTAATATGTGGTTACCTTGCAACAACCTGTCGAGTAATATGTGGTTACCTAGCAACAACCTGTCGAGTAATATGTGGTTACCTAGCAACAACCTGTCGAGTAACTAGCGCAGTAACAGTTTAAGGTTTTTTCTTCTCTGCCTTTTAACTGCTTAAAAATAAAAAAACGTAGCGGAGTGAAAACTGTGAATAAAAGAGGAAATCTCACGCCACCAGTTTGACAATATTTCAGATATTTGAAACAAAAAAAATCCTAATCAATAACTATCGATATCGGCTTATGTTTATATAATTTTTCAGCCATAATCACATGTGTGACTCTGTTTTAAATAAGGAAGAACAATCTGGACTGGTTTCCCCTGTGTCAGGTTCAGGGAGGAGAACTCCAGACGTCTGGAGCAGAACCAGCGCTGCCTGTTTGTCAGCAACGCCGCCATGCAGTGGCTGGACATCCGCTTGCAGCTGATCGGCGTTGCCGTGGTGACGGGCCTCGGAGCGATAGCGGTCATCCAGCACCAGTACAGCGTTGTTGATCCAGGTGGGACAGATCGGACTCCAGTGGATTAGATGGTTTCTGCTGCTCAGACTGACCGGCTGCTGTTGCTCTGCTCAGGTCTGCTGGGTTTGTCCCTGTCTTACGCGCTGTCCATCACTCAGCTGCTGTCTGGCCTCATATTCAGCTTCACACAGACGGAAATGCAGCTGGTGAGTGTGGAGAGAACGGAGGAATACGCCACTGAATTACCAACTGAACCACAGCAACTCGACGCCCAGGTAGGAGCTACACTTCACTGCAAAAACACAAAATTAACCAAGTATTTCTGGTGCAAATATCTTAGTATTTAGTAAACAAGACAAAACGTATTTACAAACTGAGGTGGGCAGAAAGAGTAGCTCTACTTCAACATATTTTTACTCAAGTAAAAAGTAGCCATCCAAGAAATTACTCAAATAAGAGTAAAAATAGTGTTTAGTAAAAAGTTTACTCAAGTACTGAGAAACTGATCAAATTATCAATCACTTAATGTTTAAAAATTATATAGTCAGGTGGATAAAGTTAAGAAGAAATTTTTATATTTTAAAGATTGAAATTAACATAATTTATAGATTTACACAATAACAAAATCAGGCCAAAGGACATTTTTCCAAATCAGTTTCTTTCAAAAATAAAACTTATGAAATTTTAACAAAATCTCCAGGTTTGTGTCGGAGTCTGGTGAATATTTGGTTAAAACATGTTTGTTTTCATTCAGTGGGTAGAGAATCCTGAAATTTCACTCAAGTAAGAATAAAAATACTGCATAATAAAATTACTCAAGTAAAAATAAAAAGCATAGTGTAGTAAAATACTCCTAAAAGTACTTTTTCTTTTTCCCCAAAATGTTACTCAAGTAAATATAACTAGTTACTACTCAACACTGGTTATAAGTAACTTTTTAGCAAGATTTAGGATCTTATTCTAAGTAAATAATTCCTTAAATAGGCAAAGTTAAAAAAAAAAAGCTTCTGCGACTCCCCCACTCAGCTCCTTCAGACTAGCCAGCAGCAATTAGCAAACACCTGGTGGAGCTGCTCATCATATGAGCTACTTCTGAGTGAAACGCTGCTAAAGGGTTAAAACGGGAGTGACGTGGTGATGACTTCCTGAAGGCAGAGTTTCAGAAAGAGCAGGAGAAACTGACATGAATTGTTTCCTATCAGTTTTAAAAGTCAAGACTCTTAAGTCATGTTTAATATCATTTTCATAACAACTGAAGGTAACATAGTTACTTGATCAAGTTACTAAATGGCACCATGAGCCTGGAAAATACATATTAATATTGATCAAATTGATGAGATTATTTCACTAATAACCTGATAAAATGTCTTCTTATGATTGAAATTATCTGTTTTTAATCGATATAAAACAAGCTCCTCTGACTTGCTAATATATTTGTAAGTCAGTTTTGCCTTATTTCAAGTGTGCTGAGATATTTACACTAAAAGCAAATAGACTAAAATACTTGGTGAGATTTTCTGTTTTTGCAGTGAAGGACCACAAGCTAATAACTAAAGGAGGAGTTTCAGTTTAACCTCTGACCTGAAAACTAAAGAGTAAATCCTCTTCTTGTCCTCTTTATGGTTGTGACTGCAGCTGCCTGCCGCCTGGCCCCAACATGGCCGCCTGGAGTTCTGCGACGTGGTTCTGGCCTACAGGGAAGGTCTTCCCAACGCCCTGGATGGAGTCAGCCTGGCGGTGCGACCCGGGGAGAAGATCGGCATCGTGGGACGCACAGGTTCTGGAAAGTCCACCATGTTTCTGGCCCTGTTTCGCATGGTGGAGCTCAACCGGGGGAAGATTCTCCTGGACCAGCTGGACGTCAGCGCTGTGGGCGTCGCCCAGCTGAGGTAGGACTGGAGCCGCCGCCTGAAGTACCTGGGACGACCGAGGAACGTTTTGCGGTGACTCTCAAACGTTTATGTTTCCATGACTGTATTAACGAGATGAGGCCTTTTTTAGTGTAGCTTATTTTATCAACAAGGCAATAATTCAAAGTGCCTGACATGATTGAAACATAAATAACACCAAAAAATGCAGTGGTGTAACAGGAAATGATGGAAAGTTAGGATTTTAGCCATCTTTTTTTGTTTTTATTTTATTCATTTCTAAAATAAATGAATTATTTTTGATTTTTTTATTCTTTAAAATAAATTATTTTTTACCTTACTTTTTAAATTATACTTAAAAAAAATACCTGTTATAGCCTGTTTGTGTTATTTTACTTTATTTTATTAACTTATATATATTTTGTGTTCATTAAAACAAATGAGTTTTGAGCCTTTTTATTTTAATTATTTATTTTATGTATCTATTGCATATTTGTATTTTTATTCATACTGTCCATAACCTTTTTTATTTATTTAATGTTTTTGAAACGGCGAGGGATTTTTAAGCTTTTTTTTATTTTTTTTAAATCATTTTTTGTATTTTTTTTTAAATTTAATTATATCTTTTATTCTTTAAAACAAATGGGTTTTTAGCCTTTTATTAAAATCATATTTATTATTTTCTTTAGTTTTTTTTTTAATCTTATTGTGATTTTAGTTTTCTAGCTTTGGTTTAAAGGAACTCAGTGTTTCAACATTTTTGCAGTTTTCTGTCAGTTTGTTCCAGATTAGATGAAAACTGGTCAGCAGGTCCAATCAGATGAATGTTTTTCCTCAGTGTCTGTGTAGATCTGCGTGTGATAGAAGCTGATCGTTCTGTCTGGCTCCGTTCTGGTTTTGCAGATCTAGGTTGGCCATCATCCCCCAGGATCCCTTCCTGTTCAGCGGAACCGTCCGGGACAACCTGGACCCGTGTGAGAGACACGAGGACCAGCAGCTGCTGGACGTGTTGGACCAGTGCCACCTGAGCGCCGCCGTCAGCAGGATGGGTGAGCGTTACTGGCAGGAAGTTCACTCTGCCCCATGATGGACTGGTTGAGACGTAAACACCGGTTCGGGTCTGTGGGTATCAGGTGGCCTGGACGCCGAGGTCGGAGAGCGGGGAAAGTTCTTCTCTGCAGGACAGAGGCAGCTGCTGTGTCTAGCCAGAGCGCTGCTAACTCAGGCCAAGGTGAGTCTCACATTTATCATCCAACTGCAACCAAACACCAGTTACTAACACAAAGAGAATACAGACAAAAAGTAAAAGCAAAAATATAAAATAAATAAATCAAATAATCATTTGTTCAAAAAAGAGCAGCAAGAAAATACAAGATCTTATGATTTCAAGCTGCTCTAAAATCATCAACCTGCAAACATTTAAATCTCCACAGGCCAGATAAACTCTTAAATTATTCCCACGTTGAACGACCCTTTGACCTCACATTCTCATCCTGAAATGTACAATAATTTATACTTTTTAATATCAACAGCAGCATTTCTGGACATCCCTTACAACATATTTCCAAAATTCACTAAATATTACCAAGTATTTTTGTTCTGGTTTCTATTCCAAATATCTTAAGACAAAACTAACTTATAAGTAACTTTTCTGCAAGAAATATGAGAGGATTTTAGGTCAATAATTCCTTAATTTTAATGAAAAAGTTCTAGTCCCATTGACAGATTATTTTACTTTTAACAAGACATTTTTCCCATGTTGTAAGTTTCATAATCTTTTTTTATTCAGTATTAAGGGATTATGGACTTAAAACAAGCTGCTATTTCTTGCAGAAAAGTTACTTGTAAGTCTGTTTTGTCTTAAAATATTTGCACTACAGTCTAGACCAAAACTATGTCATAAGACTTGGTGCGTTTTTTTGTTTTGTTTTTTGGTATTGAAATAAGCTCCATTTTGAACAGTTCATATTTGTACTTTGTTTGAAATCATAATTTAATCCGTTCCATAAATCTACCCCCACACTGATATACAAAACTGGTTTTGGTGGTTTTAATGAATTGTTTTTAAAAATTTCCTTCTCCTCTTAAACTAAAACATTTTTTGTATAAAATATAGTGTGGAAATCGATCATTTCTTACTTTAAGCATGAATTGTACAGTTTTGAATTTTACAAGGTCCCAGAATTTAAGTACATTTGATTTAAAATAAAATAATAATAATGGATTCATATATTCCTAATTTCCTGCTTCATGTTGTATTCTGATAGTTTTTTTTTTTACGGCTGTAAATGTTTGAGTTTTTTCTGTTTTCACACAATCATTAGCAAGTTTCTAGTGGTTCCTGCTCCGCTGCAAACCCTGGTGATAAATAATCTGACCTTCAGATGTGAATATTTGAGGGTAAAATGCTGATTCTTCTCTTCATGGAGGTTCTTTGTATCGATGAAGCCACAGCCAGCGTGGACCAGAAGACAGACAAACTGCTGCAGCAGACGATCAGAGAGAAGTTTCAGGACAAAACGGTGCTCACTATCGCCCACAGGTTAGATGCTCTGTCCTTTCATTTTCTCTCCCCCAGTTTGGTATCAGATTAAGACAATTTAATCCCTACAGAAAGGATTAAAGTATAGTTTAATTTCTGCTTCTCAGCAGAACCACATCTCGCTGTTGGATCTGTCCACCAGAGGTCGCCATAACTCCATTCTTAACTTGATTAAAGTTTTTATTGTTTCTCTGTACAGACTGTTTAGTGTGTCATGTTTTCTGCTTATTCAATGTTTTACCAAAACCAAACAGGACTCTCATTCAGTTTCAGTCAGTTTAATTTCAGTACAAATCATCTTTTCTAAATGTAAGAGTAATCTGATAGAAAGTTTTCACCCGCAGGAAAAACTGAGCTTTAAAAGTTAAAATGTACTGTGAAATTTTAATAAACGTTAAAATTTAAAATTAAATCTGGGACTAAATTTTGATAGAAACAAGTGTTTGTTTTAAGACAACACCTGAAATTCATTTCAATTTATTTATGTTGAGCCATGAACACCAAACATCAAACTTAGACACAGAAATACCAAAGTTATTACAGTTAAATAAACTAACCAAATAGCAAAAACTGAAATTGAGAAAATATTTTTGTTAGTTGAAATAAAAACTGTAATTAATGAGGAAAAACCATAACTAACCGGAACTATATTGGGTGTTTATAAAACTAATACAGAAATTATATATATATATTATCCTTAATTTTTGTGTTTATGAATCTATTTATTACTAGAGTTGGTTGGTTGTTCAACAATAATTTAATAATTTTTTTTTTAAATGGCATCTTCTGTTGAGTATTCATTACCTTATGTATACACAATCCGTATAAAACTATGAAAAAACTAAAGCCATTACTATAACTCATAAAAACTAACTGAATTAAACAAACAAAAAGCCAAAATAAAACTAAACTTTAATGAAAAACCCCAAACTTTTATAACTCTGATAAATCCAATCAATTAAACATATTCTGATTTATTCTAGTTATTTATTAGACAATGTATCAAGTTGGGTTCATCATTCAAATTTATAGAACAAATACTATCTCATGTAGGGGTGTTCAAAGTGTGGCCCGAGGGCCATTTGTGACCCTTGAAATTATTTTGTTTGGCCCCTGATCACGTGTCAAGAATAGTAAAAACGACCGAATGCAAAAAAAAAGGAAATGTCTGTTTTTCTTTTAATAAAGCTTATTAAATTCTTGTTTTCTGTCAAAACTTAGCCCCAGATTTCCTTTTTTTATGTCATTAAAGGCTCACCTTTAACGATGACCCTTTATCATTAAAGGTTCATGCTTTAAACTTTTAATGATGTAAAAATTTCACAAAAAATGTTTATTGTTGAGCAGGTAAAAGAAACAAACCAATAAAATAAATTTTGCATCTTTAATTGAATGAATTTTGTGGCCTGCCTGTGGCTCAATTTTGCCACTTTTGGCCCCCAGACCTTAAAACTTGTCACCACTGACCAAAGGAACCCCATCAGATTGCACTGAGTCGCAGCATTGTCAGTGAACAATCGTTACCATTGTGTCACTGTTTGTTTCGTCAGGATCAACACCATCATGGACTGTGACCGTGTGCTGGTGATGCATGCTGGGAAGGTGGTAGAGTTCGACACGCCCGCTGCTCTCTGTCAGAACGATACGTCCATCTTCCACAGACTGGTTGGTGGGCGAGGAGATTAGTCCACCAAGAAACCAATGAATGAATCCAGCTTTTCTACTTTATCCTGGACGTTTTACTGAGAACTCTGTGATGTTTTTTTTACTGCATCTTCCTGTTTATATGTTACTTTTCTATTTAGAAACTTGAATACAGAAGGAAAAGAAGCACCTTTAATGCATGTGAACATGGATGAGATACTCAGGAATACATCACTTCACTTTGTAAGATCTAGAGGATTGTTGTACAACTGGGGATTTTTTTCCAGTTTATATTATTGGTTAAAGTGAGGAAGACGTCCCAGTTTGTGTTGAAACCAACTTTGTAATAAATATACTAAAATATTATCTCATAAGATTTCCATCTGCCTTCTTCAATCAGATGCAGTTGCTCTGACATTGTTAAAAAAAGGGCCTGTTTTGCACAATTCAGCATGTTTGTATACTTCCCTCAGGGTTTCTACTGCTTCTAAAAAAACAACTCAAACTCTTAAAAAAACACCCCGCCGTTTGTTGGCAATAAGTTAATGATTTTCTTGTCTGCTTTAAAAACCTCAAGAATATAACGTCACAAATCAGCAGGCACTGCCGTTACCTAGCAACCCCAGCCAACCCCAGGCCATTACCTAGCAACCCTAGCCATTACCTAACAACCCCAGCAGAGTTCCGCCCGTTACCTAGCAACCCAAGCTGAGCTCCAGGACATTTGGTCATTTGGTTTTAGCGCAGTATTCAGTTTAGTTCAATTTAAAAGTACTTTATTCATCTCAAAAGAAAATTAAATGTTTTAACTTGTATTAATTAAAAAAATGTTGAGTTATTGTAGATACTGATGGTTGTGGGCAGAAAAGATCTCCTGTAGCTGTCTGTATTACAGCTAACTTGACGAAGCCTCTGACTAAAAACAGTGTTTCTCTAAGACAGTCTCAGGAAGATAATGCTCAGGATTGTATATAGTTTTCTTGATTTTTATGTAAAATCATCTCTACACTTTCACCTCCAGTCGTTCTGTAGTTGTTCCCTGAACAGAACCGGCCTTCTTCATCATGCTCTTGAGCCTTTTTAGATCCCTGTTCTGATGCTGCTGCCCCAACAGATGACAGCAGAAGAGACGGCGCTCTCAACAACAGACTTATAAAAGATATCCATAGTACAATGGCTGCTGGAAAAGACAAGTGTTTTGTTGTTGACTTACCATCCAGAAACCACTTGCTGCATTCTCGTAGGTTGTGCAGGAGGCTCTACTTCTGCTTTTCAAGATGTATTGTTGAATAACTGGGCATCTGTTTGGAACCATTTTCATGTGTGAGTGTAAACGTTGAGTTGGGGGTCGTGGTCAGCAGCTGTTTGGATTCAAAGTGACATGAGGCCTTTTCATTTTGAAAGGCAGAACTGACCAGACTATAATCTCATTATCTAGAATGATTTTGTGCAAAAAATATAACGATCCAGACCCATCTTAACTTGTTCATGGTAGAATAATAGGCTCTGTTAAAGTAAACATTTTTATCTTTTGATTGCAATTCAAACTAAACATTGAACCAATGACTTTCAGATTTGTTTCCAAGATTTATTATGCCAAGGAACAGCTTCACAAGTGTTTTTTATTTGCATGTGATTACTAAGAACAACTGGCCCCTCTGGGTGTAAACACAGCCATCCATCCAGTTTGTTCCAGTGGGGTGTGTCTGGAAATCATTATTTCCCATTATATCATCAGAGGTGATGTTGCGCTGCAGAGATACCTGTAGGTTTGGGTCGGGACTGTTTTGTTCCCAGATTTGCTCAGACAGCAGTCTTTGTGCCCAGCCTGAGACTGTAAGGAGTGTGACTCATCCGGTGAACGCCCGCCGCCGCTCCCTTGGCTCAGGTCAACATTCTTCTCACACCACTCACGTTGTCAGGAGGGTTGTTTGAGTTTTGTTTTCCCTACTGTCTTCCGTTATCATACCCCAAAAAAAGTGTCTACCTGTAGCAAAAATAATAATAAAAAGATAAGATGCTGCTTGGTGAAAAGTGGGTCAAACTGATATTTTATTCCCGCGCCGCAGCGTCCGCTTTGTGTTTGCATGCGTGTGAGACGCAGGTGTGTTGCAGTTAAGGCGTGTTTGCCGGAGGGAGGATGAAGTGACGATTCTCCACATGGTGGCAAGACGGTCAAGGCCCAACCTGTTTGTCTGCTTCAGGAGGAGTATCCACCTGCCTGACAGGTGCTCCTCTCAGTGACAGCCAGGTGAGCCGACAGCACAGACGCAACTTCAACCTGGAACGGCCGGATGGATCCCCAGGTCAGCTTGGCTTTTAATTTTACTAACTTTATATTTGTTTTTTGTTTTGTTTTTTCAGGGAATGTGCTGCCTGGGCTTTGTTGATGTTTTGATGAATTTGTAGGTGAGAAAGCTGCTTTCCAGGTGTTGAGTTTCTGGCATGCAGGCAGTTTCTGTCAAACCAGCATGAGATTTGGGCTCTGCTTCAGGCATGCTGTACTTCATCCAGCAGGTTTCAGCAGTTCACCACAGATTAATATCTTCTAAACATTACGTAATGTTTAGAAGAGCTTAGAGTTGCTGAAAATCCATCTCCATAAGGGTATCACTACTTTCTACTCTAGCAAAAGTGAGAAGTAGCTGTCCACACTGCAAAAACACCAAGTCTTACCAAGTATTTCTGGTCCAGTTTCTAGTGCAAATATCTTAGTACACTTGAAATAAGACAAAACTAACTTGTATGTAACTTTTCTGCAAGAAATAGCAGCTTAGTTTAAGTAAATAATAACTTAATTTTGATTAAAAAGTCCTAATTCCACTGGCAGATTATTTAATTTATCAAAGGGAAAATGTCTGGTTAAAAGTGAAATAATCTGTCAATGGAACCAGTACTTTTTAAAATCAAAATTAAGGAATAATTTACTTTAAACCAGCTACTATTTGTTGCTCTAATGTTACTTGTAAGTTAGTTTTGTGTCATTTCAAGTGTGCTAATATATTTGCACTAGGAACTAGACCAAAAAAACTTGGCCAGATTTAGGGTTTTTGCAGTGTAAAAAAATTCTTTCAGTATTTTATAAAAAAAGACTTATCAAGTATTGCATAATTGATCATAAAATCTGGCCTAATATTTAAAATTATTGCCATTAGGTACACAACAATGTAACTTTTTATGCAAATTCTGGTATTTTAAATAGTAGATTGGGCTTTTAAAAAATACGATAATTACAAAGTAAGATAAATGTTTGCATATCTGCTTTTTCCTACATAAAACAGTAGTTAATGTGCAGAATAAGGAGCTTCCAGTGACAATGTGAATAGTTTGCTGTATCTTCATGACCTATTAATGTCTCAACAAATAGAAAATAAGATAAAAACAAAGCAGTGTGAAAACAAGAGGTTTCTCTTCAATATAAACTGTAGATTTGCGTCTGCATCTGGTGCATTTTGGTTAAAACGTGTTTGCTCTTTATTTATTGACGTTACTCATAGTGGATTCAATATTCAGAGAGTCTACTCTAGTAAAAGTAGTGATACTTAATAATAATATTGTTCAAGTAAAAGTAGAAAGTATGTTCCAGTAATTCATCTTTTCTTTTTTCCGTTGCTAACTTTTGGTTTTGAAGAAGATATAATTAATGTACACACACCTACAGAGTCTTCTCCACCTCTTTACTTTCTTTCTTTAGAAATTAGAAGTGGTCATTCTGGTTAAACTCACTAAAAGCCTGATAATCTGTGTCTGTCCTTGTATCACTTTTGCATCTTTGGGTGAATTTAGCATTTAATATGTAATATTTAAAGGTGCAAACTGATTATTTAAATCTAAATAATCAGTTTGTGGAAACCAGTATTGATGGTGTTTGGGAACACCATCAAACTTATTCTGAAACTGATATGGAGATTGTTAATAAGTTAGATAACCACACAATTTACCTCAGAACTGCTTTGTTGAATGTTAATGCATTAGCTCAGTATCAGCGATCAATGAACAGATCTGCAGATGTGATTTTGAAAGTTCATTATGAATCTGCACTGATTCTCAGAGACCCAAGGACGTTATTTTAGCTTTAATTTAAGGGGTGATGGCCTGCCAACTTTTTTATTTGAGCATTTTTAAATAAATAAATATGCCTTTTACCCAGGGAGTTACATAATGTGCAAAAGTCTCAAGCCACTGCCAGTAGCTGACAGTTGTAAAATTAAACAGTTAAAATGCACCAAAAATTATAATTACTACAAATAAAGCCATGTACATAATTACATTTGTGTAAATTCTGTGTTAAAATATAATAGTTGTAAAGGAAAACGCAGAGCTGATTATAATTCATATGATGGCGACAAAAAGAGGGCAAACTGTTGGTTACTGGTTGCTATGGTAACCACCAACTGTCAAGAGCAACGCAACTTAACTTATGTAGCAATAAAAGTCAGGAGCAAATTAATTTTTTACCAGACTAAATTAATATGAAGAATAAGTAAACCAATTTTGACAAACTTCACACCTATAATAATGTTAAAATAAAACCTTTTTATACACAAATGGCTTTTCTGTCCATCCTGTAATAACTCCCATAGTATGCTCGTTCTAAGTTTATCTTAGATGAGCCTTTGTTGTAAATTGTGCTCTTTAAAAGCGAGTGAACACCTTTCTGTCAGTGGAACATGTTCTTCAGCTGACACATAAACAGTTTCATTTTTTCCCCCAAGATTCAAAGTCATTCCAAACAAAACGCTGTTGTGCGTAAAGCTGTATTTATTTATTTTTTGCAGCAAGCTGATTTCCTGAGTACATTTTCTGTTGTGTATGGATAAAAACATGTAAAAAAAACAACAAAAACAAAGGACAAAAATATATTTTTAGTCTGAAAATCCCATTTAGAGGTAAAATTTCAAAAGTGATAATCATTAAAAACTGGGAATATCAGACGTGAAACCGTTTTAACAGAGGAATTTTAAGGAAATGGCAGCTAATGTCAAGTTCCATTAAAAATTAGACTAATATTTAGTAGTAAGAGATTTTATGTCTCTATTGTTCAGTCTTATTTAGTTTATGCTGAATGATAACTGCACATAAAGCTGTCCAAAATCACTATGTCTTAAAACATAATGACAAGATATTAAATAAGGAGTGTAGGAACTTTGGAATGTCGTAAAGATGTCATAGTTATATAGACCCAAATGCAGGAAGTCTTACACTGCTAGGAAACTAGCAACAACAAAAACACAAAAGTACCAGAGACACATAGTACCAGAAACCAAAGAGCAAGTAATGCAGAGGGAAAAGGGAGGATCCGACAAAGAACCAACAGATAACAGGTTTATAGACTAGGAGGGTGATTTCTGGACCAAAAAACAAGTGAGTCAGATTAACTGACAAACATTTAGAAGTGAGCTACTGAGCAATAATAGCTTAAAACAAGGACATGCAAAACATTTGAGCAATCAGGGAACTTAAACAAAAAGAAAACTAACAAACTAAGCCTGTAAACCACATAAAGGTAAACACTGATAGAAAGGACATCACTAAATAAAATGAATCCATAGTGACACAAAACTCGAAACTGGTTCTGACAAAGGGAGCATTGACGGCCAATCCTTAAAGTTTCTAAACGAAATCAATGTTTGTCATATGTTTAGGCTCTGCTAAGAAATCAACATGAGCATTAAAAAAATGTAACTTATGTCAGTTAAATGTAAATTCAGTTTTGACTTATTTAGCCATTTTGTTTGCATCTGTTTTTAATGCGTTCTTGCAAGACATAAAGAAAGGAAAGATGTTTCAGCTTGACCTCATTTGTTAAACAATAAGTAAGAAGTTCATCTAAATGTTGTTTTTATAAGAAACTCGTCCAGCTCATTTTGTGTGATTATGAAATAAGACAATGTGCCAGGATGTCTGCTGTATTAGAAAGCAGTTTGTATGGTTTCTCTGACTGTTTACTTACGATAAAGAAACGCCTAAAAAGCAGTTGTACTCAACAGGAACCGGTTTCTGGTTTCCTTTAATGACCCAGCAGCTAAAACGCATAACTGACATACTTACAAAGTTTCCTGGGTGTTACTGATCTAAATACACATAATAAAAAAGAAGAAAATACATGTTATTCCCTAAGTCTTTCAGCTTTTCTAATATGTTTTAGGCAGACATGTATTTTTCTACTTCTTTAAAGTAAAAACCTCAGTAAAGCTTTTTTTCCCCCCCCTGACCTTAGTGAGTAAAAGAGCAACACCTGCTGCCAGGATTTAAGCTTTTATACAGGCAACATGCATTACGTTTTGAAGACGCTATAACTTTTTGTCATTTGTGGTGATTTTGATCATCTTTCCATGACGTCCATTGACTACTTTTATTCTTTTTCTAGGTTTAGATCTACAAACGACCATCAAAAATATGGTAAGAAAATACAATTATGCAACAGTGCTTGAGTTTTTGTTTACTTTTTCACTTGTGGATAATCATGAACACTAAACAAATAATATTTTGTGCGCAGGCAAGGCATCGAAGGGGGCGGAGCCTCTCTGAGGCCTTGACCCTGGAGGAATCGGAGAACGGGGCGCTGGTCATTTCCAGCGCTACCGATTCCTCCCACAACCTGAAGGAAGGTATGAGCTCTCACTACTTCTTGTCCTCATTTCAAAAGTCAGATTGTTGTCGTGAGATTGACAGTTAAAAACATGCTGACTGTAAGAGTTGAGGAAATTATTGTCCCCTGTACTAAAATCCAACTTTTCTTTTTTGGCTATTTCTGGAGTTATCCGATGAGCGTTGCTTTAATTATGTGTGTGATTGTGACATTTTCCCCTCACATTTAAAAGATATTAATTTGGACCCAGCGCTGTTTCTAAAGAATCCAGTCCACTTGATTGATAGAAGAAAGATCATACTGCTAAAACTCCACTGCGGGTTTTCCTGATTACCTACAACAACTCACCACACCATAAATGTAAAAATCACCTGATTAACTCTTCAGGAGCTTAGAAACAATAAGAAGGTATTTTATTTACTTTTCTCCAACAAAATATTTCTATTCCCCTCCAAAAAAGAAAATACTATTAAACCAGGGCACTTTGAATACAACAGTGGCACTTAGTGGACAGAAAAGTATATAAAAACAAACAACTGTAACGTCCATTTCCACGTGCTGAAGATAATAAAAACATAAATCAGCTGTCTTCTGGCAGTTCTGGTTTCTACATGTGCAAAAAGACATCTGTGAAACAAAAACTAACGGCAAACTAATAAAGCGCAATTACAATAACTCGCCACAAGAGGGCTTGAAATAGCAACCATTGGACACAAAGGGGTACGTTAAAAGTTATATTTACGGTCAAAATAGCAGCGAAGTGTCACAGTAACAATTGAGAATATATCCTGAACAATATCCTGTCATGTTTAAAACAAAAAAAAAAAATGAATAAAGCACCACGTGAAAAGTAAAACTCGCTACATTTACATGTGCGCGAGGTGAAGGAGCGTAAGGGCGCGCTGAAGTGTATGCAAGGCATCATCGGCGCGCCGCCCCCTCCAGACGGGGTTTTGAGGCCCCCTCTGGTGCAGCGCTCCTATGCGTTGCATGCGCTGCAAACCCACTTTTTGCGCCACTGTACGTAGGCATAGGTTGACAAGCGCACACAATACCGGACCTTCAAAATAAAAGCTCAAAAGACAAGAATTCACACATTTGAAATGATTAATTCAATAAATAGTAGCGTAAACTGGTTTATTTAACAGTGCATTTTTAACTCTTACATACATGTGCTCTGCTAAGAAGTAAATGTGACTTGTGTCATGAGGTGGTCCAATGGTTTAGTTGAAGTAGCTTGAAAGCTAATGCTAATGCACTAAATATAACTATGTTGATACCCACCATGTTTCAGTGACACATCATGTTACAACATAGTATATCGCCCTCAATTTGTTATTCCACACCTAAATGTACTAGTGGATTCATTGTTATTGTTGACTATTGCTAACTTGTTTGCTGATTTTGCCTAACTGGCCAGAGCAGAACTTTGGTGAAAAAGCTCAAAGGACATCAGTAGAGTTTAAACTATTTATTTGCTTCACCGCATCACGGGTGGAGAACAATGGCTCTAGGCAATGTGTCCACCCCTCCACAATGAACAAATTAGTCAATATTTACGCAAATATCCATTTTCTTTCTTAGGGGATGAAATTTTGGGAGCAACGATAGATTTTAATCAGCTGTCAAAACAGGAGGTGATAAACGTGCTGAAACTGATGGAGCCATTTGATGACAAGGTCAAAGTTCTTACCAGAAGCTGCCTGAGCAGGAGTGTGGACAATTTGGACCAGTGTGCCAGAAATCCAGAGGCAGTATGTTGAACTTGATGGCGTAAAATTGATGCCTTTGAAATTACATTCTAACCAACTAGTTTTGCCTTCAATTTCTAGATGCTGATGGATTCCTATACTAAACTCTACAATGCCAAAATAAAGAGGTTTGTGAAAGATGACTCATCTGCTGCTGGCAAAGCCGCCTCATCTAAGGTCAACCTAAAGCGTGACATGGGGTTGCCTCGCCTTGGAGTTGACTTTGGACTTCTAAAATCCACATCGTTGAGTGCAGATGCTGATGCAGATTCTAAGTTTCAGGTCAGAGATCTTACGGATGGCACCAATCTAAACCTTCCACCACTTGGTGGCAGTTTGAATGGACCTACTGCTGGTAACACCCTAGTGTCAAGACCAAGACTTGATGGTAGAAATCCACAGTCTCATCTTGGAGACTACCATCTCTCTCAGGCATTACCAGATGATTTAAATGGCATAACTGCAGCTGGTGATCTGAAAATGCCAAATCTTGAAAAAGTTCTGGATACAGGATTGGCCTCAAAAGGTTCAGATGTGTTCCTTCCAGATCATGACATAGAGGTTATGGGCCCAGATGGAATATCAACAGTTCCTAAAGGTAAACTCAGTCTGAAGCATGCCAAGAGACTGAAAACCCCAGATCTAAATTTAGATGATCCATCTGGTTTCATGGAATCACCAAAACTTAGGCTGTCTGGGACACTACCTCAAATGGACCTAGGAAAAGTCAATGTGGATACTCCATCTGGGTCAGTCCAATTGCCTAATATGGAGTGCCCTGGTGGAAGTCTGGGTGCTGATAAAACAATTGATTTTAATGTTAAAACCCCTAAGATAAAAAGTGGCATGTCTGCATCTGATGCTAATTTATCCAAAGTTGACTTGAAGGGAATAAATTTGGCCACTGATACTCCTTCAGCTAGTGTCAAAAGTCCGACTGGAAAGTACAAGGCTCCTAAATTTACGATGCCCAAATTTGATTTGCCACATATTCAAGTCCCAGACTTAGATGTGGATATTTCAGGTCCATCTGGGAAATTTAAAAAGCCCAACGTAAACATGCCTGACTTGAGCCTTTCAGGACCAAAGATAGGTGGTCCGAACTTGGACCTTGGATCACCTGATCTGGATGCCTCTACACCTAAACTCAGAAGTGACTTTAAAACCCCCAAACTAGATGTCAGTGGCCCAAAGACTGACTTAGACATGCCCTCAGGCACCATAAACATGCCTGAAATTGAAGGTCCTGACTGGGATGTTAAGGGTCCTTCTGGAAAACTCAAGATGCCGAAAATGGACCTATCAGGTACATTACCAAAAGGACCAAATTTAGACTTAAATGCAGATCTCAAGTCACCAGATTGGAGTCTCAAAACACCAAAGATCAAAGGTGGGATAAATGCTCCTGATCTGGAATTGCCAGACATGGACCTTAAAGCTCCCAAGTTAGATATCAATACACCAGATGTCAACATTGGATCACCGAAAGGAAAGCTTAAAATGCCTAAAATGAAAATGCCCAAATTTAGCTTCCCAGGCATCAAAGGACCTGAACTTGATGGCAACCTAAATGGTCCAGATATAGATGTAAATGCACCTGATCTAAACCTTAAAGCACCTAAAGCTGATCTAGATTTGAACATGCCTGACCTGTCTGGGAAATTCAAAAAGCCCAACCTGACGATGCCTGATTTGGGTCTTTCAGGTCCAAAGATAGATGGGCCTAACTTAGACATGCCATCAGGAAAGCTAAAAATGCCTGATATTGAAGGTCCTGATTGGGATGTTAAAGGTCCATCAGGAAAACTCAAGATGCCGAAAATGGACCTATCAGGTACATTACCAAAAGGACCAAATTTAGACTTAAATGCAGATCTCAAGTCACCAGATTGGAGTCTCAAAACACCAAAGATCAAAGGTGGGATAAATGCTCCTGATCTGGACTTGCCAGACATGGACCTTAAAGCTCCCAAGTTAGATATCAATACACCAGATGTCAACATTGGATCACCCAAAGGAAAGCTTAAAATGCCTAAATTTAAAATGCCCAAATTTAACTTCCCAGGCATTAAAGGACCTAAACTTGACGGCAACCTAAATGGTCCAGATATAGATGTAAATGCACCTGATCTAAACCTTAAAGCACCTAAAGCTGATCTAGATTTGAACATGCCTGACCTGTCTGGGAAATTCAAAAAGCCCAACCTGACGATGCCTGATTTGGGTCTTTCAGGTCCAAAGATAGATGGGCCTAACTTAGACATGCCATCAGGAAAGCTAAAAATGCCTGATATTGAAGGTCCTGATTGGGATGTTAAAGGTCCATCAGGAAAACTCAAGATGCCTAAAATGAACCTTTCAGGTACATTACCAAAAGGACCAAATTTAGACTTAAACGCAGATCTCAAGTCACCAGATTGGAGTCTCAAAACACCAAAGATCAAAGGTGGGATAAATGCTCCTGATCTGGACTTGCCAGACGTGGACCTTAAAGCTCCCAAGTTAGATATCAATACACCAGATGTCAACATCGGATCACCCAAAGGAAAACTAAAAATGCCTAAGATGAAAATGCCCAAATTTAGCTTTCCAGGTATTGAAGGACCTGAACTAAATGGCAACCTAAATGGTCCAGATATAGATGTAAATGCACCTGATCTAAACCTTAAAGCACCTAAAGCTGATCTAGATTTGAACATGCCTGACCTGTCTGGGAAATTCAAAAAGCCCAACTTGACGATGCCTGATTTGAGTCTTTCAGGTCCAAAGATAGATGGGCCTAACTTAGACATGCCATCAGGAAAGCTAAAAATGCCTGATATTGAAGGTCCTGATTGGGATGTTAAAGGTCCATCAGGAAAACTCAAGATGCCGAAAATGGACCTTTCAGGTACATTACCAAAAGGACCAAATTTAGACTTAAATGCAGATCTCAAGTCACCAGATTGGAGTCTCAAAACACCAAAGATCAAAGGTGGGATAAATGCTCCTGATCTGGACTTGCCAGACATGGACCTTAAAGCTCCCAAGTTAGATATCAATACACCAGATGTCAACATTGGATCACCGAAAGGAAAGCTTAAAATGCCTAAATTTAAAATGCCCAAATTTAGCTTCCCAGGTATCAAAGGACCTAAACTTGATGGCAACCTAAATGGTCCAGATATAGATGTAAATGCACCTGATCTAAACCTTAAAGCACCTAAAGCTGATCTAGATTTGAACATGCCTGACCTGTCTGGGAAATTCAAAAAGCCCAACCTGACGATGCCTGATTTGGGTCTTTCAGGCCCAGAGATAGATGGGCCTAACTTAGACATGCCATCAGGAAAGCTAAAAATGCCTGATATTGAAGGTCCTGATTGGGATGTTAAAGGTCCATCAGGAAAACTCAAGATGCCGAAAATGGACCTATCAGGTACATTACCAAAAGGACCAAATTTAGACTTAAATGCAGATCTCAAGTCACCAGATTGGAGTCTCAAAACACCAAAGATCAAAGGTGGGATAAATGCTCCTGATATGGACTTGCCAGACATGGACCTTAAAGCTCCCAAGTTAGATATCAATACACCAGATGTCAACATTGGATCACCCAAAGGAAAGCTTAAAATGCCTAAAATGAAAATGCCCAAATTTAACTTCCCAGGCATTAAAGGACCTGAAATTGATGGCAACCTAAATGGTCCAGATATAGATGTAAATGCACCTGATCTAAACCTTAAAGCACCTAAAGCTGATCTAGATTTGAACATGCCTGACCTGTCTGGGAAATTCAAAAAGCCCAACCTGACGATGCCTGATTTGGGTCTTTCAGGTCCAAAGATAGATGGGCCTAACTTAGACATGCCATCAGGAAAGCTAAAAATGCCTGATATTGAAGGTCCTGATTGGGATGTTAAAGGTCCATCAGGAAAACTCAAGATGCCGAAAATGGACCTATCAGGTACATTACCAAAAGGACCAAATTTAGACTTAAATGCAGATCTCAAGTCACCAGATTGGAGTCTCAAAACACCAAAGATCAAAGGTGGGATAAATGCTCCTGATATGGACTTGCCAGACATGGACCTTAAAGCTCCCAAGTTAGATATCAATACACCAGATGTCAACATTGGATCACCCAAAGGAAAGCTTAAAATGCCTAAAATGAAAATGCCCAAATTTAACTTCCCAGGCATTAAAGGACCTGAAATTGATGGCAACCTAAATGGTCCAGATATAGATGTAAATGCACCTGATCTAAACCTTAAAGCACCTAAAGCTGATCTAGATTTGAACATGCCTGACCTGTCTGGGAAATTCAAAAAGCCCAACCTGACGATGCCTGATTTGGGTCTTTCAGGTCCAAAGATAGATGGGCCTAACTTAGACATGCCATCAGGAAAGCTAAAAATGCCTGATATTGAAGGTCCTGATTGGGATGTTAAAGGTCCATCAGGAAAACTCAATATGCCGAAAATGGACCTTTCAGGTACATTACCAAAAGGACCAAATTTAGACTTAAATGCAGATCTCAAGTCACCAGATTGGAGTCTCAAAACACCAAAGATCAAAGGTGGGATAAATGCTCCTGATCTGGACTTGCCAGACATGGACCTTAAAGCTCCCAAGTTAGATATCAATACACCAGATGTCAACATTGGATCACCCAAAGGAAAGCTTAAAATGCCTAAAATGAAAATGCCCAAATTTAACTTCCCAGGCATCAAAGGACCTGAACTTGACGGCAACCTAAATGGTCCAGATATAGATGTAAATGCACCTGATCTAAACCTTAAAGCACCTAAAGCTGATCTAGATTTGAACATGCCTGACCTGTCTGGGAAATTCAAAAAGCCCAACCTGACGATGCCTGATTTGGGTCTTTCAGGTCCAAAGATAGATGGGCCTAACTTAGACATGCCATCAGGAAAGCTAAAAATGCCTGATATTGAAGGTCCTGATTGGGATGTTAAAGGTCCATCAGGAAAACTCAAGATGCCGAAAATGGACCTTTCAGGTACATTACCAAAAGGACCAAATTTAGACTTAAATGCAGATCTCAAGTCACCAGATTGGAGTCTCAAAACACCAAAGATCAAAGGTGGGATAAATGCTCCTGATCTGGACTTGCCAGACATGGACCTTAAAGCTCCCAAGTTAGATATCAATACACCAGATGTCAACATTGGATCACCCAAAGGAAAGCTTAAAATGCCTAAAATGAAAATGCCCAAATTTAACTTCCCAGGCATCAAAGGACCTGAACTTGACGGCAACCTAAATGGTCCAGATATAGATGTAAATGCACCTGATCTAAACCTTAAAGCACCTAAAGCTGATCTAGATTTGAACATGCCTGACCTGTCTGGGAAATTCAAAAAGCCCAACCTAAAGATGCCTGATTTGGGTCTTTCAGGTCCAAAGATAGATGGGCCCAACTTGGATTTGGGATCCCCTGATCTCGACGTCTCCGGACCTAATCTCAGAGGTGGAATAAATATGCCCGACATCAATATGCCTAAGGCTAACTTTAAAACCCCCAAACTAGATCTCAGTGGTCCAAAGGCAAACTTAGACATGCCCTCAGGAAAGCTAAATGTGCCTAAAATTGAAGGTCCTGACTGGGATGCTAAGGGTCCTTCAGGAAAACTCAAGATGCCAAAAATGAACCTTTCAGGTTCAAGTCCAAATTTGGACTTAAATGCAGATCTCAAGTCACCAGATTTTAGTGTCAAAGCTCCGAAGGTCAAGGGTGGGATGAAAGGCTTTGAAATGCCTGATGTAGGATTTGGGAGCCCATCAGTGAATCATAAAAAGTATAATTTGAAAATGCCAAAAGTTGGATTTTCAGGTTCAAAGTTAAGTGGCTCTGATCTTGATATTCCAAAAATAAAAGGTGGACTTGATTCTCCCAACCCGAGTTTACCAAACAAAGACTTCAGAACCTCCATACCTGATTTTGATGTTCCAGATGTTGAATTTGGTACTTCACCACTTAAACAGAAAAACTTGAAAATTCCTGATGTGGGATTTTCTAGTCCGAAGCTAGAGGACCCTAAACTTGATTTCACATCACCAGATTTTAATGCTAAATTACCAAAAGGACAAAATTTGAAATTAACTTCGGACCTCAATTCTCCAGAACTTGATTTCAGATCACCAAATTTTAATGCTAAATTACCAAAGGGACAAAATGTGAAATTAAATCCGGACCTCAATTCTCCAGAACTGAATCTCAGAGCGCCAAACATGAAAGGTGGAGTCAACTCCTCTAAGCTTGGTGCACCAAACGTCAACCTCCAGGCTCCCAAGTTGGATATTAACACTCCAGATGGCAATATTGGTTTACCTGGTGCAAATGTAAAAAAGTCCCAAATGAAGATGCCAAAAGGCCTCAATGCCAACCTAACAAGTGACCTTAACATGCCCAATCTATCTGGTAATAGTCCAAAAATATCAGGACGAAAGCTGAGAGATTCTGATTTTAGTTTGCCAGCTTTAGATCTAGCTGAATATGGAATAAATGGTCCAAAACTGAATGCAAAACAACGTAATATGAGAGTAAATGGCAACATTGGACAACCAGACATGAACTTCTCTGACCCAAGAATGAAAGGAGATTTAATTGGTGCACGCATGGGTATGAATTCTTCTTTGATAGACATACGTAGTCCTCATCTAAGATCTCCAGATCTTAACATTGACAATGCTTCCATAAATTTCAAGGGAGTCTCGTATAAGAATCGCAGATCAGATATGGCAGGTATGAGTTTGAAAAGACCGGACTTAGACATAGATCAAGACATTCGACTTAATAAAAAATATACTAAAACCAATGTGAGGTCCAGCTACCCTACAGTGGATCAAGGTTTACACCAAAACATTGATTTTAACCGTTCAGATCTCAACATTGATGATTTCACAGGGAGAGACCATGTGCTTAGAGCTAGGGGTTCACAACCAGACCTCCGTGCACAATCTAACCATCCACAATGGATCCCATCTTCTGGGGTTTATGTTGACCCCAGAAACAGCAGAAGATTGCCAGATGGTAGCAGAGATCACAGTATGGATGGTTTACCTCAAAATAACCTTGATAGTTCAGGAGGATACTTTGTCACTGTTTTCCCCAAAAAAGCTCTTCAGAAGAGTAAATACAACACAACCAGTGGGCTTGGGTTCCCAACAGCAAAAATGGACCTTGATGTTCCAGATGAAAACTACCTTAAGGGCTCAACGTACTTTTTCTCCAACCTTGTATAGTCACAGGAGCACTTGCATGTCTCTACTTTTGTATATTTAATATTTTGCTTTATTTCTTTATTTATTGTGACCATTGTTGCTGTGTGTGTTCTGTATATTTTTGTACATAAAACCATTTGCAGCTTGGCCGAAGTGCATTGTAACGGATATTTTTATAATATGCTAAAACTTTTTTTTTTTTTTTTTTTTTTTACATTTTGTTATTTTACACAATACTTGCTCAAAATATTTTACAGCATTTTAAAACATTTTTAATACTATTTTATTTGTCATTTAGTTGTTTTGATGTTGAAACTATTGGATGACATTGTGCAATAAATTGTTTTTATTCTATTTAAAAAGAATCATCTATAAGTTTTAAGTTTGTTGCCTGTTGTTCTCTGTAATCGAAGGATCATTGGATGAAATAGTTAAACATACATATTTTCGATTTTAGCTTAAACTGACTTGTAACTTCTAACATTAAAATGCATAAATGATGAAGTTATTGAATTGCTTGTTTTTCCCCCTTAATAACAAGAAAGTAGTTTCTTTATTAGTATGGCATGCAGTTCTGTCCAAAAGTGTTGGCAGTGATATAAATGTATTATGAAGCTTCTGTACCATCTTCACATCTCTGGTTTATTTTACATGTGTTCACATATACTACAGTATTCAGAATAATTAAAAATCATAAATAAAATTCCTTCATTTTCATGACTTTTGCCATTTCTTCTGTCATACTGGATAACAATTTTTGGAGATACACTGCCGATTTGTAGAGTTTTCCAACTTACAAAAAAATGGAGAGATTTGCTATTTACATTGTAGGCACATTTTAACTGTGAAATGTACAATTAATTTAATTTCCCTTTGAGGCTATTTAATTTTCCTTTTGGATCAATAAAGTATTTTGAATTTGAAACACCGAATCTGAAATAAAAAATCCAGAAAATTACCTTGTACGATTTTTATCTAATTAACATTTTATAGCACAAAATAAGTGTTTAATAACCAACTAGCAATATTTCTGACTCTTACAGACCTGTTAGTTTGTCTTTAAGAAAATGTACCATTGTCACCCATCCCCCATCTTATAACAATTTAAAAAGATCTTTTTTGTATCTTCTTTTTGAAAAACTGATTCATATCTTTACATTGTTTCAGTTAATCATTTAATCCATTCCATAGATCCACCTCACACACACACATACACTTATTATTTTCCTACTGAATGGACATGCTGGGATGTGGGATGTTTTTTATTTTTTTAATCTTAATGCTCTCTAAGTTTATTACCTTTCTACTTGTCATAGATTCTCAAGATTCTCTTGAAGCTCTTTGTATCTTGCTTAAACATAAATTTTGCAGTTTTGAATTTAACCAAATCACAGCGTTTCAATATATTTGATTTTAAAAGAATGCTCATGAAGTCCTACTTGTGCTATGAATAATTCTAAATAGTATAATTTGTGTTTTCCAGCAGATTTTGTGGTCTAATGGCACCCCAGAAATGTAATTTCCTTTTTTCTTTCCATTTCGACTTTATCAATCATTTTGTTTGTACATCTAACAATATTTTATATATAAATTTAAATCTTTATTTTTTGTCTTCTGTATATTCTTAGTTTTGTATTTTGTATTCTTCTCGAATATGGCTTGCTATTGTATTATTTGTAAACAACGTTTATTCAAAAAATACTTTGTGTGAACTGCGCATGTCTGAACTTCCATAAACGTCATCAATATGCGCCTCTATCTTAGCTTACGGAAAAGGCTGTCACACGACCTTTCCTGCTGCCTCAGTATGTCATGTTTGTTGCTGTGACTTGGAGTTTTTAAATGTAACAGGGATAAAAAAAAAATTCTGTTCGTAGAATAAGAAGAAAAGAACATGCTTCGTTTCTCCTGTTTGGTTTTCAGCAGAGGAGCGGCTCGAAGGGTGAGTTATTCCCAGCTAGCGGTCTCCATGCTGCAGTCCGTCTGTTATTACCGTCATATGTAGTGAAAGTGAGAGAAAGATAACAAGTTAACCTGCTATTAACCATGACGGAAAAGGTTTAGTCCGATTTAATTTTAAATAAAGGACAAAAATAATATTAAGTCTTTTTTATGCATTTTTAAGTGAATATCTGGTCTCAATAGCAGTCAGAAATCAGGGTCAGATAAAGAATCCTATTCAGGAGATTCACTCTAAGGTAAAACAATATAAGGACAACAGACTGTATAGTAAGGACAAATTTACAGCATAATAAAAATACTGTACAGTTACTACAGAACTCTACAGCTGGGTAGGGTAGTTTAAATAAATGTGCATTGTTAGGCCTGTCGGAATAAATCAATTAATCACATGATAAATTAACACTACCGCCATAATTTCCATTTCCATGATTTATTTTTCTTTTTTCTCTCTTTCTGCCAAAAACTGGATGATAAAAATCTTCAGTCTGGTCCTTTGGTCTCAAGTAGCACATAAACATTTTTGTTTACAGAGACTTTATTATTAGTTGTTTCTGTTGTTTTGTTTGTTTATTTTGGATATTTAAAATGTCTTCCAGTTCGAATGTTAAATAATAACAATTTGTAGTCCAGCAAAATGTGTTTTCATGAAAGGTCTTCTCATCTAGTATTCCTGCATTCAGCTGCAGCTAAAAGTGTTTGATTACATTTTAAAACTTGTATTTTTCTTTATAAGTATTTCAGTATTTTTATTTATTTTTTCTCTCCTCAGTTTGCCTCATCTTTCTCCAGTGAGACCGCTCTCCCTCCAAACTTACGCCTTCCCTCTAATCTTGTGGATCCTGACAGATTAAGTAAGTCTGACATGGAGGTTAATTAAATGACTTCGATCTTAACAGCTGATTAACACAAACATGTTAATATTTCTCTCTTCACTTGTTTCGTTTATTCCTGCAGGGCGTCCTCCACCTCCAGAAGACTCCTCCCTTCCTCTAATCAGGAAGTGCGATGCGGCACTTCCTGCTCACCTGAGGCCCGTGCGGACGTGGGTGGACACTCTGGAGAGTAAGGACAGCGAACCGTTGGGTCTGACTGAACTCCACCCTGATGTCTTTGCGGTGACTCCAAGGTATGTAGAAACCTTTCATCATGCTGAATTAAGACACTGAGACCACTGCAGGTTTAAACTGATCTTCGTTCTCTTAATACAGGCTTGATATTCTACATGCTGTTGAAACCTGGCAGAGAAATTACAAAAGAATTGTAAGTTAAATACAGTTGAAACCAGAAGTTTACCTTCATCATTTTTTTCTCACTGTCAGTTAGAATTACCAAAATTATTTCTATGTGCTGAGTGCTGCAGTGTGTTATTAAACTGTATGATTAATTAGTTAATTATTATAATTGGTTTAAAATTTTGAACCAAAAGTTTGGGTTTCCTTATCTAAGGACTAGCTGTCATAATGTTACATGTATAGTCGCACAACAATAAAGTTTAATTAATACAAGAATAAAGTTTAAATATTACCAGAATAAATTCATAATATTAGAACTCTGAAGTAGGAATTTTGAGAACTCCTGCACAAAAAATACCAGAAAATTAAAATGAGGAATGCTGACAATATGGTGAAGTTATGCTCAGTTTCACAGATAAAGAAGCAATAAATCTTTTAACACATCAGCATCAAATCATTATCAGTAGGAGGATTTTGAAACTTTTGATTACGCCACTGATAATACTAATACTCTGTCGTACAACACACAGAAGGGATGATTGAAATAAAATCCACTTTTTGAAAACAAAAAAGTGGATTTTAAAAAGTAATTTCTATTATTTTATTTTTTTTTTCAGAAAATTATCAATTTAAGAAAAGTTTTTTAGAGTCACTTTGTTTTTCTAAGTTTATTTTCTTGGCTGTGATAGAAACAACTAATAATCTGACTTTATTTTAACGTTTCACAGAGTCATGCTAACACAAAGGTGAGGTCGGAGGTGCGAGGCGGAGGCAGGAAGCCATGGAACCAAAAAGGAAGCGGAAGAGCTCGCCATGGAAGCATCCGATCGCCGCTGTGGAGAGGAGGTAGCTTCATCTGCTGTTTAATTTAGTTTTTAAATAAATTCCCTCCACTTAAACCAAACTTTTGCACTTATAAAGAAGGCTAACTTCTTTGCTGAGCCATAAATTCAGATGTAGCTTCCTTTACTGATGTGATCCAGAAGGATTCACGTTGTTTTTTCCCCCTCAGGCGGAGTTTCTCATGGGCCAAGAGGACCCAAAAGTTACTACTACATGTTACCCATGAAAGTACGAGTGCAGGGGCTGAAAGTGGCGCTAAGCTCCAAGATGGCTCAGGTAAATATGATATTCAGTAGGACTGTCAGCTGTGGCATGGAAAATGATTAATGTAGGTAACTTATGTTAAAAATATGGAGCTTATTAATGCTAACCAGTTCATGTGTGCAAGTAGAGGATGATGGATTGTTCTTCAACAAGTACAACAAAGGATTCTGTTGGTAATAGATGTAGATTATATTAAATTTATTCTGCATTAAGTCATTGCACTACATTATTTAGTGGTGATTCCTATTAGATTGCAGAGTAATTGTTTTAAATAAAATCATTTAATCTTTTTTTTTTATCGATGTCGCAGTGTCACTTGTCTCCAGTGGTGAGCACACCTTAGCTAATGTGCTAATAGCTGAGCTAATTTTACGTTTAGCACTTTTGCTAACTTTGAAAAATAATTTTTAAAAATTTTCTGGATAAATTCTGAAGCGCTAATTGGCTTCCCTGTTTCATAAACTTTCGGTTCAGAAAAGTATGACATCTTTGTTGAAATTTTTATCGACTGTTAATTCTTGAAGTAGTCATGCTCTTATTTTGAAGAGGATGAAAACCGTTTGTGCAGTAGTTGTTTCCTCTCCTAACATTTTCTTTCCCAATAATTTAGTTTAATAAAAAAACTAACAAAAAAATGAAAATAGTTGTTTTTATTTATATTATAGAACTTGTAAATTATGTCAAAATCACATTGTTGCTGAAGATTTGTGGTAGGCTTAAATTGTAATCTGAGCTAAAGTCTAGCTAAAGCGCTAGACTTTAGCTAATGCTAGACTTTAGCATTAGCTAAAGCGCTACACTTTAGCTTCGGCTAATTTCACTGTTAGTCTAGCAGTTTTGAAACTGCTAGGCTACATTTTACATTAGTGCAGCTACATTTTCAGCTGGTCTTGCCCATCACTTGTCTCCATAATAATTTCTTGATAACTCTGAACTCCTGTTTTCCGTAGCAATACCTTCACGTAGTGGACTCCCTGAACATTCCCACGCCAGACTCCCAGTACCTTCTGGAGCTCATCAAAAGCAGACACTGGGGAGAGTCTGTGCTGCTGGTTGATGTGTGAGTATCTTACCTTACTGGTGTAAATCAGAGCAAATAAGTTTTCTGTTCTAATTCATTCTGTGGCTGCTTTTAGGTCTGAAGAGTTCCCTGAAAATATCCTCCAGGCTACAGAAAACCTAAAGACAGTTAACCTTATTCCAGCCATCGGTGAGTAAAGTACAACCTGTGTATTAGAGCCATTGCAGATAGAAAAGAATGAGTAAATACTGGCCAAAACACTGAACTGGATTAAATGTCGTTTATTTCCCCCGTCAGGTCTGAATGTGCACAGCATGCTGAAACACGAAGCCGTCATCCTGACTCTGGACACGGTCAGGTTTCTGGAGGAGAAGCTCCTCTGGCACGACGAGCGTTACACGTTTCTTTACCCGCTGAAACTGCCGTACTCCGACTTCCCTTAGAACAACTATCTGTGACAAATTCACTGACAAGACTGTTTTATTTGTTTATTATGAATGTCACAATAAATAATTATACTTGTAAAAAGTACAAAAACAGTTTTGAAAATTGTGCAGCTTAAAACTGAGAATTAAACTTTTGTGGGAGGCGACGGTTAGCCAGATCGTTCCTGATGGTCCAGCGGAGCTCGGAGCGTTTCTTCTGCGTTGGCACCGTGTAGGTGTTGGGAACGTAAACCCTTCTGGGCTTCTGCTCAAACACAATGAAGACAGGAGATTAGAGCGCCCTCCCTGTCACACCTGGGCGGGATACCTTGACTTAAAGGTGCTTCCAGAACAAGATGTTCTATTACGAGCAGGAAGTGGGAGGCGACGCAGTGTCCAAATGTGAGATCTGATGTAACTTAACACATTCCCAGAAACAGATTTGAAGAGGTTTCATCAGCTCTTAGAAATGTAGTTTACATTTTTTTACCTCACTGTCTGAAGTTAAATTAGACCAAACTTCTTTTTTTAGGTTGGTCAGAATTACTAGGATTATTTACATTTGCTAAATGCTACAGTAACAAGAAAATATATCAGATTTATCTATTCATTTCTTTAAAGTCAGAGGTTTTACAATCTCTTTAAATGATGGTGATTGTCCAGACTTTGGACAGACGTTTGAGTTAATTGGAGGCACACCTGTCGCTGTATTTTAAGGCCACACCTGGAACAAACTGCTTTCTGGTTTGACACGATTAGAAAGTCAAAACAAACAAGCTGAGACGTCAGGAAGAGGATGGTACAGGATGGTTCAGGTCTGGTTCACTGTGGAAGGTGCTGCGTTCATTTGTTCAAGGAATTATGCACAAATCTAGACGTGATGGGAAAGTCCAATTATCAGGCCTTTCGGAAAGGAGGCGGGTTCTGTGTCCAGAGATTCAAGTTTCTGGTCCAAAATCTGCAGATTAGCCCCAAAACAAAAGCTAAATACAGCGCAAAGATTCTGCTGAAGCTGGTCATCATCGCATCAATATTCAGTGCAATGTGTCATGTACCAACATGGGCTGAAATGCTGCTCAGAAAGAAAGAAGCCATTTTAAAAATCTTCATTTTTGGAGACGGGTGTTGTGGTTTGATAAAACTAAAGTGGAAATGTTGGGACATAATGACCATTTTTACATTTGGAGAAAAATCGAGGAAGCCTTTAACCATCCAAGCACAGAGGTGGCAGCGTCATGTTGTGGGACTGTTTTGCTGATTTTTTTCTTACAAATTTCTGACTTTTCAATATCGGAGAATATGGCTACATCACAAATTGATGCCTATAATCATGGAAAAAAAAATTTTCTTGCAAATTTATGGCTTTTCGACTAATTATATCCAAGTTTTTCTCATAAGTGTAAAATTAAACTCTAAATTTACTTCTCCATGACCACATTATTATTATTTTAATCCATAAAGCAGAGTTGTACGCGTCACTGTGCATTTTTGCCACTGAATGAGGAGGAATGTGACTCAGCTAAAACGCTTTATCTCCTGGCATTTCTGCCCAGAAGCAAAACTGACTGGTTATTATTGGAGCCACCGGGGCTATGCTGCCCCCTGCTGGTCCAGATCTGACAGCGCATTCATTAATCCCTGTAGCAGCTGCTACATCTACTGCTCAACATAAAATAATTTTAAAAAAGCAAAAACAATAATAAAATCAAAACAAAAATCTTTCTGATGCACCAGCTGAAGTGATTTTGTTGCAGTCAACCCTGATCTGTTGATAAGCTGCTTTATTTTATTTATTTATTTTGCTTTATTTTAGTGAATATATATATATGTATATATATATATATATATATATATATATATATATATATATATTTATTTGACCTACATTTCTCTTTTGCACGTTTACTTGTAAAATACTTGACTGCATCAAAACAAGCGATTTTCTGTTAAATCTTTCTTCCTAGAAGATTTAAAATGCACCGAGGGATAATTTGAAGAAGGTTGGAAGAAGTCTGAATGTTAGATTCTGATTAATATTCAATAAAAATACTTAAAACGTCTCAGTTTAAACAGTTTAGGCTCCCCTTAGACTATACTCTGAGTTGAATTTATGATTTATCATTTCAATTATATTTATTAACTTAATAGTAAATTAATTTGCACATGTCCTGAAAAGCTCCAAGATGAAATCAAAAACCTCAACAGAAATATATATTTTTAAACTTTCTGTTTTAAAGTGTGCACTGCTTGAAAATCTGTCGTGGAGTCAAACACGTTTCCCATTGGTGGGATATTTTAGCTGAACCACTCAAACCACATAAATAATAATAAATTAAACTACAAAATGATCTGTGTACCTGATCAAAAACTGTGAGGAAAATTAATTTTTTATGCTACAGGCAAATAATGGTGAATACTCACAGGCAGAGGCTGGTATGATAACTTTTCCTGAAAACAAAAACATGTAAAGTAATTTAAGCTTATAAACATTTACCAGGTAGTTCTAAACTTAACACTACTACAAATCCACTTTTTGTTTTTACTTCCAATACAGTCCAAATTTATACAAATACTTCTACATCTTAGAAAAACTAAATTGTACAAATGTGATATTGGTGCATCGTTCCACTAAAGCAGTTAAACCGAACAATGCTCAATGAGGAAAGTCTGAAACATGTTTCTGTACCTTGATCTGCCAGCGGAGAGCTTTCCTGACGTTGTCTCCAGGCACTTGGAAGGCGTCCCACATCTCCTTGTACTGGAAATACCTGCAGAGATAAAAGTATCCACAGCAGCTGGCGTCAAACTAGAGCAGCAGACTCCAAATGCAAACCGTCAAAGAGAAAACGGGTTTTTGAAGAACTTCATACCAATGATGACGCCAACCAAAGACTGCAGTGCAGATGACACAATCCAAGTCTGGTTTCATGTATTTATTGTCATACCTTCTGCTCTCACGTCTTTATGATTTCTGGGAATAATTCCCACAAGGTTTTGGAGTCCATTTATGGGATTTTCCCACCATTTGTGAGGTCAGACACTGATGCTGGATGAGAAAAACCATCCGTGTCCTAATCAACCCCAAAGCTGTTAAATCAGGTTGAGGTCAGAATCTGTCCAGTTGAAACTAAAGAGACTGAAACAAAAATCTTCCTACCAAGAATCAAGTTTCTTTCAGTGGAGTTTAGTATCCAAAACTCAGCCCCACAATCCTCCCCCACCGAATGGGAATCCGACCTTTTCTGCTGGAGTTGGTCATTTAAAGGTGCAGTATCGTGTAAAATCACCTTTTTTGAGCTTTACATCATGTTATAATGTTACTCTCTCATCAAAAACACTCCTGGACTGTTTCCTTGATTCTTTCATGCATGTTTGAGGAGTCCTTCAATCTCCATGGCAACAGTTAAGCTGTGCAAAACGCCTGGGTGGACCTAGCCCCGCCTTCAAGGACACAGCTCCTCCTCTGAGTTGCAGTTTTCCAAGCTTCTACCTCACAACTCCCCCACTCAGCTCCTTCAGACTAGCCAGCGATATGTTTCAGAAAGAGTATTAGTTCTTAAAGAGACAGCGACCCAATTTGAAGGCAGTAAAATTTATATTAAGTCATATTTGATATTTATAGCATTTCTATAACAACTGAAGGCACCATAGTTACTTGATCATACTATAAAATGCCACTATGTGCCTGGAAAACATAATTCTGCCCCTTTAAGGCTTTGTACTGGCGCTCGCCCAACAAAAGCCATTCCAGGAAAATCTATATCTTGAGACCAGAAGCCTGTAATTATTCACTCTGTCAACTCTTCAAACTACATGTGGTTTTAGGAAAAATTAAGAGGTAGTTTTGGTTAACTTTAAACATTTAGTTCTTCATTCGACACCATAGAAGATTTATTTTATTGTTTTCTTAGATTTGAGCCAGATGTGGATAAATGTTTGTGCTTTGCAGAGATATTTCTACCTTACCTGGTCACTGGATCATTCTTCTTAATGGCTCTTTGGAACATCACCGGGCGGATGACTGAAACACAAGTCATAAAAAAGTTTTAAGTATTTTACAACAATGTATGGACCTAGAGACTTCTAGAACGATAAAGCTTAGCTATGACCCGCTCCTTCGTTTCTGGTTACTTACAGGATTTTGGTTTGGGTCGTACTTCCCGATCACTTTGAGTCTGAAGGTAAAAATGTCAAAAATCAGACATTTTAACATTTAAAGCTGCAGAGCGTAACTTTTATAAAAGTATATTTTTTTCCATATTTATTAAACGTGTCATCATATTGTGACAGTTTGGTGTGAGAGATCATTTGTGAAAAAAATAATCAACCTCCTTCAAATCCTTCTATTGGTCTGCAGAAATGCTCCTGGTCAAAAACAACCAATCAGAGCCAGGAGGCGGGTCTTTGTGCTGTCAATCATCCTCCTGTAGGCTGCTCACTGTGCTAATGGTGGAAAAACAACTCATTACTGTTACATAAAAAACGTTTTCAGCCATCATTGGTGGCTGTGCTAACTAGCATTAGCAATCATGGCATTCATGTGAACCAGCTGTAGAGAGTGATTGACAGCGCTAAGACCCTCCTCCTGGCTCTGATTGGTTCTTTCTGACTAAGCTGTGTATTTCTGTAGTTAGTACTGGGAGCACTGGGATAAGAAGAGGAACACTGTCATCACAGTGATAAATACGCAAAAAACATTTTTTAAAATAAAAGATACATACTGCAGCTTTAATAAATGTAACTTGGAAAACTGCTTCACCCACCACGACATCAATACACGATCTGAAGGCAGGGAAGTCGACGGCGTCCGTCTCTGAGCCCTGGGAGTCGTTCTCATCTGTGTCGTAATCTTTCCGATCTGAGGTTAGATCAAGCTCAGCCATTCGCTCTTCTAAGCAGCTCGAAGCATCTGATAGACAATGAACACAATTACGCTTTGCTCTCATGTAGTACAGCTCTGGTTTTGAAAGCATGAGCAGGAGGTTATGTTTGCATACAGAAGTAAAACTGAATTACTATGAACTACATTCACAGTAATCTCGGAGCAACTGGAATCATAATTATGATTTGCTTTTCCTCAAAAATTAGTGTTGCAGAAAAAAGAAGAAGAAAAAAATCAACCTAGAAATGTAGAAACTATTGGCCTGTCTTACACTAATGCAATCCTGCAAGATTTTTTTTTCCCCATCTACAGTAATGTGTTATTCTGTTTTTTTACAAGTCTGTTTTGTTTTTTAGCTTAATGAGCTGATAAAATGAAAAAGTCTCATTTTAAAAATAAAATATACACCGCAAAAACACAAAATCTTACCAAGTTTGTCTTATTTCAAATTAACTGAGATTATATCCAACTAAACCAAAAATACTCTAAGATTTTGAGGTTTTGTAGAGTAAATTTTTGTAGCAAAAAGTTTGGACATTTGTGTAGGTTTTTACCAGGCAAGATAAAATCCTTTATGGAGTTGAAGAACCTGACGCCTTTGTTTCTTGAAGATTCGTCTTTAACATCAATCACTGACTCGCTTTCTGCATGTTCCTTCAGATTTTGCAGCAGTTTCTCCTGTTTTTCTTCTTCGCCTCCATCTGTCCCATCCTCTAAACCCTTCTTGTGAAACAAGAGCATATCGTCTGCATCAATGTGAAGATGCTGTTCCTCCGGTTCTGGTTCTACAGGAAGTTTCACGTCATCTACGCCATCGGACACAAACTCCACAGGCTCCCTTACATCCGGTCCATGCGTCGGTTCATTATCAAACTCAGTGAAGCTACTGAGCGGCCGTGAGACTTCTTTATCGTCTCTGAACTCGGACAGATCTTCTTGGCTGTTTTGGGTAAACTTGTTCGTAGAATGACCTGGTTCTGGTTGGTTCTGCTCCTCCGCTCTGTATGTGCCATATCCAGAGGTCACTGGGCTTTCTGCTGCACCGTCAGTAGTTTTCCCATCATCAATATCATCACTCTCTTCTTCCAGAGTCACCTCATTAAATAACTGCGGTTGTTCCTCCCCTGAACTCTCTGGAGGCGAGTCCTCTGGGTCGTTGACGGGTCTCATAATTTCAACATCCTCCTCCTCGTCTTCCGCCTCTCCGTCCGACCAGAAAGAGGAGTAAAGGGAATCCTTCTCATCATCGCTCTCTCTGTCCCACTGATCATTATACATCTTGTACATGGCGGCGCCAGGCTCGGTTGAGGTGTGTGGGGTGAAGGATCAACAGAGGCAGGAGGTTGGAGGAAGAAGCTAAGAGGATTAGCTGAAATCCAGAGACCTTACACGCCTCTTCTCACAGCTGAAACAGCCCCAGCTGCTGGAGACTACTGGGTAGTATCTCTTGATTTGTTCATATTGATTTATTAACCGATATTTACTCTGTGTCACCCATTACAGCTAGTTTCAAGGAGTTTGATTTAAAGTTATAAGGGACCTGTTGTGCAAAATCCATTTTTGGGTCTCTATTGCTTTTAAAAACAGCCAAAGTGCTTCCTGGCAATAAGGCGATGTTTTCTGGTGCCTGGAAAATGATCAGTTTAAAAAAATCTTCTGGATGTAACATCACAAATTAGCAGGCACTCCCCCTTGCCTAGCAACCCCAGTGTAGTTTAGCCTGTTGCCTAGCAACCCAAGCTTGGCTCCAGCACCTTTGGTCAGCTTGTTTAACCGCCGTATGTACTGTACAATGGCTGCTGGAAAAAAAACATGTGTCTTGTTGTTGACTTACAATCCACCAACCACTTGCTGCATCCTTGTTGGTTGTGCAGGAGGCTCTACTTCTGCTTTTCAAAGATTTACAGTTGTATAATTGTGCATATGTTTGCAGCCATTTTCATGTGCGAGTGTGAACGTTGATATTGGGGGCGTAGCCAGCAGCAGATTATTTGGATTTAAAGTGACAAGACGCCGTAAAACTGCAATGAAAGTTGGTTCTACGGAGTACCGAGACAAAGGAGCTCAACACAGCTGCACAGAACTTTAAAAAAGTAAAAAGTGTATATTTTCCTTCCACTTCTCATTCTGAAGTACTTTGTGATTGTTTTAATCACATAAAAGTCAATTCACAGGAAACGCATCAAAGTCTGTGGTTGAAAGTGGATGAATACTGTTATAAGGCACTGGGTATATAAATTGGTCTACATTACCTGAGTCATCTGTGTAAATCGATTCAGAACAGATGAAAGACTTTCCTTTTCGTTTTCTGAAAACAAAAAAAAATGACATCAGAAATCACATGGTCGGTGTTTCTGTAAAACCTTTGCATACATCTAAGTGATATAAATTATATTAATTATAATTTACATTTTATTAAAAATATAAAGTTTTCCCCAGTGTATTATAAGCCTGGTGGGCCACCAGGCTTTACTTGTGCCCCCACCAGGCTTACGTTTTCTGTTCTGTCAGAGAACATTTTTCCTCAAATGCTGTAATTCCCACACGTAAAAAAAAGGAAATAAGTTGAAAAGTTTTAGCTTTTCTCAGCTTAAACTCACCTTAAAACCTTTCTCTTTATTACTCGCCTCTGCTGGTGGTCTGAACAGGAAGTGTAGCTGTCAGACAGCAAAGAGTCCAGGGTGTCTTCGGTATCCGGCTCCTCCTGCAGCCTGTTAGGAGCGCCAGCTGAGAAATGCAGCCTCGGACCCACAGACAGTGCAGCGTACGAGTCGCCACAGCTTAGTGACCGTACATTGTGTTCGCTCTTCTGTGTGTTAGACAGCTGTGCATTTACAAAAATTGAACAAAACAACCAAATAACGTCAACTACAGGGTTTTCTTGACAGGAAAAAACTATTACAAATCAATACATTTAGAGTTTTTCTTGAGATCCTATTTGTAAAAATAATAACAACATAGATCAAAACATTCTTGAGAGAGACTGGAGGACTATTTTGGTTAGGGGTGCACCGATTGTTTTCTGGCTGATCAGAAATTACCAATCTTTAAAAAACTTGACCTGCCAATTCCGATTTTGACTGATACCAATTTTCTTTTTGTCTGAAAAGTTGCTCAATATTGCAAGAAAGTTGCTGAGTGGGTAATAGTGGGATGACAATTGTTAACTGTAAACATGCAGACAAGACGTGGTGGGCCGGTCAGTCAGTCAAACCTCTTTTACAGGAGAGCAGAAGAGGACAGAGGATGATTTTTAGACCTTCACTGAGGTAGATAAGATCGGGGAATAAGATTAGGTTCAAGTAAACGCATTGGCCGATTACTGATCTCCCAAAATTAAGCAAATCATGGCCAATAAACTGGCTGACCGGTAAATGGGTGCACCCCTAATTGGTACTAGTGACTATTTATTATTGAACGATAAACAAGCCTCCTGTCACTCTGTGGTAGCAGGGCTCAAACTAATTCACAGGCTGCCAGTAGAAGTAGCTAAGCCTACACAGGCACAACAGTGTAGAGAGCTGACAGAGGAGGAGAGATGAATAAGTTTATGATAGTGATAAAAAAAATAGCAGAGGTGACAGACATAGGTAAAGCAAGTGATGGTAGCCAGCAACTACAAAGAACAGTGAAAAAATACAACTACATCTGGGTGTAGCTTCATATTATTTACCGTTGAGTCACGGCCCGTTACTTCTTTATGTAGAAAAAATCCATCCCCTGAATTGTTATTGTATGACAGGCTGACTGTGGGGAAGTAAAGCAAAAATTAAGGAAAACTCTGTTACCAGCGTCATGATTAGGTGGGTTTAAATAACTGGCTCTCTCTCACCCTTTTCTTTAGTATAAGCAGGAAGACTTGACTGAGATGCTGCTCTCCGAGTATGTATGCTTATATGTCTGGGAGAGGCCAGGTTTTTCCACTGCCCATGGCGTATCAGTTCATCAAGATCTGACAGGATGCATACAAGAAAAATTACAGATTTGTTTTCTTGTTCAGCACATAAATATCTACAACTTCAAAATCTTCCAAGAAGAGACATATGGCTCATGAGGCTGACCTTGTTTAAACTCCAGCAGCCTGTGTTTTGGTATGGTCTTATAGCCAAGAATAGCCAGTTGCTGTTGAATTTCTTCCTCTGAGAAGTCCAGGTTGTCCATAATGTTGTCAATTTTATGTTCTTGTGGGAGAAAGTAAACACACAAAAGCCCAATATTAAACTTTGTTAATTATTTGTACATCTGCACCAGAAAGTGTACATGATTTATTTTGTCTGTCTAATGGTATCACTTTTAAATATTAAATCAGATGTTAGAATCACTTAATCATTGCTTAAGCAGCCTTTGTGTAAAATTATGTTGAAGTAGTTTTACTCTTGAGTACTCTATCCACTTCTTCCTATAACATTTTCTTTGAATCTCAAAATATATTTATTAGGTTTATATAGCCCGTGTTTTAGCCACACAAAGTGCTTTTTATATACGGGAGGCTAAAGAAATTCACACCAAGTATGCTACCGTTAGTTTAGCACAAGTCAAGGTGATGTACATGCAACCACGCCCTAATGGTCACTTGTAAACGCCTGATGCCTAAAATTCATACACACTTTAGCGTTATTGCTTATAATCGATATTTTAAAGAATATATGTTTCAAAACTATATCAAAAAAACAGCATTAAATATATGGCTAAAATATAAACGTGTAGGAGAGTTCTGCAATCAAGAAGTATTACCGTAACAAAGATTAAATTTCAGACTGAGCGCAGTGTGTATTTTTTTCAAGAAGACTAACGTAATTTATCTTTTATATCATTTCTGTTTTGATTTAGCCTTTTAGGTTATTGGTCGACGATAAGTAGATTTACTATAACTTAGACTGCTGCCATTGTGTTGTTGAGAATCAAAAATCTGACCTACCTCCGCGCAAATTTGTTAAAAAATTCGCCACCATAAAAAGTAAGACAGCGGTTAACTGAAAAATAAAGCAACCTTCGGCATAGTGGTCGCTTGTGTGTAAAAATCAAGCTCTTTAACAAGGTTGCTGCCTGAAAACTCAGCAACATTAGCTAATAAACAGTGCCGTTAAAAAGTGTACACACACACAGCACCAGGACAACAGCCGTTAACAAGCTTTGAAAATGACGCCATCTTCTTCTTCCTCGACTTCTTCGTGCTCTCTAATGTTTTTCGGTAACTACCGCCACCCACTGGTCAAGAGCCTGTAAGATCACGCCAGATTTTACTGGTTCGGGCATACTGTTGAGATACTAGAGTGACAAGTTCCTTCATTTCCCAATTGATACTTGTACGTGTGATGAGCTTGTTGGGCGCATAGCTTTGTTTTTCTCCATTTGCGAAGCCTCGACAGACCCCGTTCTGTGTCGCTCCCTCCTCCAAAGCGCGGAGGTTCACTTAGGGACCGTCAACAAATTTCCGAACCAAACACTCCTGAGAAGCAAAAGTAAATAGACGTCTCGCCTTGTGACCTTCTGACACACACACACACACACACACACACACACACACACACACACACACACACACACACACACACACACACACACACACACACACACACATGCTAATTCATGTTGTTACATGAGACATACTCATTTTACTTAATTTAAAGTAATTTCAAATATTTTAAATATTTTTTTATATTAAAAAAATATTATTTTCTTCAATAGCTTAGAAGTCATATGACCAAATACTCTTAATCAATGTGAAATTATTTTACCAAGTTGGATAGATGAGGCACATTCATTATTCCATTCTAGGCCTATTTTATATTTTATAGGTAATTTTATGTTTTAAAAAATAGGCTTTTTCTTCAATATCATCCAAGTCATGTGACCTACTGATTCAAAATCAATGTGCTACTCTGCTACTCTGGCCAGGTGATTATTTTATTCCATTTTAGGTCTTTTATTATATTTTACAGGTCATTTTATATGTAGAGAATAAGATTTTTCTTCAATAGCTTCCAGGTCATGTGACCTTCTGACTCAAAATCAGTGTGAAATTATTCTATTCGTCTAGGTAGATGAGGCAGACTTATTGTTATACCATTTTTGGTCTTTATATATATTTTTAGCACTTTTTTCAGTCGAAATTTATGATTTTTCTTCAATAGTTTGAGGGTGATGTGATCTATGAAGTAAAAAAAAAGTGTGAATTTCTTCTACTAGACTGGAGATACGAAGCAAAAAAAAAACTAATCAATAATTATTGATATAGACTGATACAAAACACTTATTTTGTGATATGTATTTCAGCCATATTTGGTTTCTAACTGCTGGTTTAAAGTGAGCCGTTTCTTCTGATTGCTGTTCCATAAGATGAAGATCAACAAATTATTGACCAATTACTTTTTTCTGAAGCTAACAGATTAGTGTTTATGATCTGCTGAATTGAACAAAATTGATCTGTTTGCCTTGTAAGGAAGCTTGATAAAAAACAATTCTGAATCACAACATGAAAAGTGAAGTGAACTAAGTTTATAGAAATTTAGAAAAATGGATAAGTGAAAAAAAAAAGATTGAATCAAACTTGACTTGTTTGGACTTGCATTTAATTTCAAAACGGCCTCCTTGTGAGCCCAGAGGTTGGACTCACTCACCATCTGGTTACCTAGCAACTCACTCACTATCTGGTTACCTAGTAACAACCTGCTGAGTAACTGGCACAGCAGCAGTTTCAAGTTTCCAGCTGCTTAAAAATAGAAAAAACAAAGCCGTGGAGTGAAAACTGTGGACAAAACAGAAAAAGTCCCATCACCAGTTTGGCAGTATTCCAGATATTTAAAACAAAAAGTTGTTTCTCCCTCTTATCGTTTCATAAGTTGAAGATTGAATTATGTATGACAATTTAGTTTTACTGAAGCTAACAATTTAGTGTTTATGATCTATTAATTTATTACAGTAAAGAAATGGAGCTGTTTGCCTTGTAAGGAAGCTTGATATATTTTTTTTCTGAATCACAACGTGGAAAGTGAAGAGAATTAAATGCTAGAATTTCTGAAAGATGGATATATGAAGAAAAATAAAGGTTGAATCAAACTAGACTCGTTTTCCCTTCCCTATTTAGTTTCAAAATGCCCCCTTGTGAGTCCAGAGGTGTATTCGCTCCTCCTTCAGCCCGCTGAGCCTCACCTTCTCAGTCAGGACTTTCTCACTTCCTCCCTTCTAGGCGGTGGGCTTTCAGTCGGGGGGCACCGGTAGATGGACTGACCGAAAGCCTCGTCTAATCTGGTAAAAAGGAGATTTTTTAGTACCTTCCTGGCTCTTTGGGAAGACCATGGCTGTCTTCAGGACCCATCAGGAGCCTCTGCTGGTGGTTTTACTGCAGATGGTGTTGATTTGCTCAGCTCAGGTGAGAGGCGTTTTTCATCACTGCTGCATGAAAATAGATAATTAATTTTTCTCTAAGCAGGATGTTAAGTCACTCTAACTAACTCGCCTTTAGCTACTTACTGAGTCTACTTTCTTGGATGTTTTTTTATAACTTGATCCCTTTAGAAATTAACTTCAACTAATTTATATACATTTGAGGCTGTAAGTCATGGACTTAAAGTTTTAGCACAATATTTTGTGTTGATATTATTATAATATTATGATTTTTTTACATAACTTTTTGCTTCTGACTGCATACCACAGCAATTATAACCTCCAAAACACAAATGCTGCTCTTGAAAAACATTTCCATTTGTGATGCACTGCTTTAGGTCACCAGTCACATAACCTACTGTGATCCATGTTACAAAAATGCACACATATTTTCAAATCTATTGATATCTATGGATATTTTCATTGAAAAAACAGTGAAGAAAATAGTAAATGTAATATTCCCAACAACGTGGACAGTTTTTGAGAGGGTTTAGACATAATTTCTGGAATTTTTTGTGGCAAAAATAAATCAAAAATAATAGGCAATACTTCATAACAGTTTGTATTGAACATCGTCACTTCAATGGAACACAATCTCTAGTTAAAATAAATTAAACTTATTACTGACATTTGTTATTTAAGCAACTGAGATGTTTATTTAACATTTTTAATATATTTATATCAAAGAATGACTAAAATGCCTCTTTATCCCATCATGTTCAGCAGTGAAGTTTAGGCAGAAACTTTGTAGTTGTTTTGTTTTTATCTTGTTCTACTGCTGTTTAACCCAGGAAATTAAATTTTAAAAAAAAATCTGAGTTAAATAAAGATTAAATAAAAACGAAAACGAAAACCATGCTGCTACTTAGGCAGTTTAATGGGACTAAAATGAAAGCCGGGTTGGGTTTCGTGACCTTTCCTCTCAGATCAGGGACAATAAGTCTTTGTGTGATTGCCCTGCGCAGTACCGCAGCACTGCATGATGCTTAAGGCTGAAAAATGAAAATCTGTTTTGTGTGTTTGTTTAAAAGAGGAGCGCGGTTGGCCCCAGAGGGCCCCCCGGACCGCCAGGCATCGCTGGAGTACCTGGAGTCGACGGAATCGATGTGAGTCTGTTTATTTCATCCCTCACAGAAGCCAAACATCATCTGTTTCAGCTTCACAGCTCTTCTTACTGTACATTAAAACAACTTTCACTCATATATAAATGATTTCTTCTTCTCCTAATAGTGGAGATCAAGGAAAATATTCCAGTAAAATCAAATAATACACTGAAAAACAGAAGATGGAACTCCAACTAAAATTTATTACATATAATTTAATTAAGTTTGTCAAACTTAATTTATTTATGTTTATTTACTTGGATAAACTTAATTTGGTTACTTGTAACAAATTAACTGAATTTTATTAAGTTGGACCAACTGTTTTCCTTTTTCAGTGTAAAGGTATAGTGTGGGACTATTTGAGGAAATAGTAACTGACAGAAAAATAATAAAAGGAGATGAGGCAAAATATTCTAGTAAAATCAAATAATATGGTTATAATGTGACAGAAAATTATTTTTTCCATTGTGTCATTTGGATTTTTGAGACTTTTATTCAATCAAAGGTTCTGCATACAAATAGGAGACGATGAAAAGAAGGAAACAAACAGAAGTAATTAGTTTGGAGCTTCGTTTCCAAATGAGGGTCATTTTCAGGTGTTTGTTTGAGTCTCTGATTGAGAAGAAAATATTCTGTTTTTCATCACCTTTATCTGAAATACAGTTTAAAAACAGCATCAATCAGCTGTTGGTGATCAGGAAATCTTAATTTAATTATTTCAAATACACTTGATTTATTTAGTTTTGGGTTTATCTGCATTATTCGAATAGTTTTTTTCACCTAAACATAACAAACATCTCACAAATATCCATTTGAGATGCTAAGGGGACAGCATATAAAACCATAAACAATATGTTGAGTGGCCAATTTATAAAACAAACGAACCTTTACATGTATAATTATTGTTTTTGTGTTAATTTTAACATTTTTTCTGCATGTTCAGGGTGAGAGAGGGGAAGACTCCTCTGTAACTGGCCCAGTAGTGAGTGATTTTCTAATTTCTACATGCAGAGTTTCATAATGAAAACAACATTTTAGGATTTATTTATTAAAATGCACCATAATGAGTTGAACATTCCTGTTTCCAGGGTCTTCCTGGAGATAATGGCAAAGATGGGTCTTCTGGAGCTCCAGGCCTTCCAGGAGCAGATGTAAGTAAAAAACAAAATTAGGAATGTGTGTATTTATTAAATTTTAATTAAAAGGATGTTTTTTACATCTTGAAATCTGAAGTTGGAGAACTGGAGTTATGTGTCTGCTGGTATCCGAACAGTTTGGATTTTCCTCCTGTGGGCAGAAAAGTAGAGAGAGGAAAAATGTCCCCCTGAATAAATCAGAGGGGCTATTTAGGGCTGGGTCTCACGTGGCTTCCTGACAGAAACAGGGGTCTTTTTGTCTGCACCTGAAAGGAGTTTTGGGGGGAAAGGCTGTTCAGAGATGGCTGGCAGGAAAGACATGTGGAGTGGTAACAGGGAGTTTTCTGTCTGTCAGGATCGCCACAGAGTGATATTACACCATGGAGGTTAAGGGTATATGACTGAGCTTCAGCTGTAGGAGCAATACAGTTTATTTTTGCCAACTGTTAGGATGGAGAAAAGCATTTTGGTTGCCTTTAGACGGGTAATTATGATTTTATCACTCATGCACGGAGAAAGGAAGTTCAGTGGAAGGCCAACACTGCAAAAACACAAAATCTTGCTTGTAGTATTTTTGTCTAGAGTCTAGTGCAAATATCTTAGTCCACTTGAAATGAAACCAAATTAATTTACAAGAAACTTTTCAGCAAGACATATGAGCTTGTTTTAAGTAAATAATTCCTTAATATTTGTGAAAAATTATAAGTTCCACTGGCAGATTATTTCACTTGATACAGGGAAATATCTTGTTATAAGTGAAACAATCTGCCAATACAACAAATACTTTTTAAAATCAATATTCAAAAATTATTTACTTAAAACAAGCTCCTACATACTGCTGTAAAGTTACTTGTAAGTCAGTTTTGTCGTATTTCAAGTGTACTAAGATATTTGCACTAGAAACTAGACCAAAAATACTTTAGAAGATTTTCTGTTTTTGCAGTGAAGGGTAAAAAAAAAGACACCAGATTTTCCTCAAATCATAATTCAAAGGAAAAAGTTTAACTGAAGGATGAGGTAGTCTGATACATTTATTTTACCTAATATTTTTGTAGTTTTGTAGGTTTATTTGAGTTAAATGCTGTTTGGTAGAATCACCTTGTAAACTGTGTGAGTTGGGTCAGACATTTTGCTGACCTGTTGGCCCATTCTTCCTGACAGCTATAAGCTGCTTTAATCAGTATTTCCACATAATCCACTTTTGTCCCCACAGCATGATGCTGCCACCCATTCTCATACTTCACTGTTATGATGGTGTTGTACTTCAAATATAACGATGTGCTTCACAGCCATATACTTTATTTTTATCTTCATCAGACCACATGACCCGTTTTAATGTCTCTGACCCTGAGTGGCTAATCATGGTGCATTTGGAGTTTTAGCTCTTTCACCAGCGTCACAAAGCATTTTCATTTATTCACAGGCTTATTTACACCTTTATATAACAATATGAGTGGATGTGTCACTGTCAAGCATCTGGAAATTGTACAAATATAGATGCATTAGACCTTCAGTTGGAGCGAGCTAGCTAGTTTGACTGCTAGCTTGGTTTAAAGCTAGCTAGTTAGCTCGCTCGCTTGCTAGACCGATAGGATTTTAATGAAATGTGTGTCGTCTGCAGGGGCCTGTGGGACCCCCGGGGGATCCAGGCCCTTTGGGCCCAAAAGGCTCAAAAGTAAGTTTGTCATATTTACAGCATTAATAAGAACTTTCCAGAGGATTTTCACACAGAGTATTTTCATCAGCTATGTCTGTAAAGATGGGATGGCAGACAAAGTTTCTGTTCTTGTTTGGGTTTAGGGGGAACCTGGAGCTCGGGGACCTGCTGGAGAACCGGTAAGTAAACATTTTCAGCATTTCTGTTACAAAGAGATAATATCATAGATTATTATAATCTCCTAATTGTTCCACCTAACCTTGCAGTAAACTGTAGCGTTGCTGCAGAGATTATTACTGCACCAGTTTGCCTTTGTCTGATTGCATCTGCTGGGTTATTCCAGATTAACATCATAATCTCTGATTTGTCATCCACAGGGAGTAGGACTTGATGGGACTGATGTGAGTAAAGAAGTTACAGACACGTTCCATTGTTATGCTTTGTTATTGTAAAGCAAAGCTCTTTATTCTATGAAAATAGAAAAAAAAAGAAAATAAAGTCACAGTTTAAAAGGAAACTTATTTTATTTTGTCTATCAAACACAAAACTTTATTACGTGAATAATACAAAAATATCCACATCAAAGTAAAATCAGATTGAACTGTTTCAGTTTTTGTCTGACTCTGGAAATTGTAATTTATTATAGTTTTTTATGTAGCAAACATTAAAAATCTGATGCTTGGTACCATTTTGCAGCATACATTACAGTTTCTGCTGGTTCTGTTACAGGGTATTCCTGGCACGGATGGGCTACCAGGTGAACTGGGAAAAGTAGGACCGCCTGTGAGTAAACAACACCTGGTAGAAACTTAATCAACTGAAATGGAAACTTGCTTTTTTCATAAGAAAATACTTCTTTTTTTAAGGAAATAAGAAGATGACTGATAAAAACTTCTTTATGTGTTTCAGGGAGTGAAAGGGAGGAGAGGTGCCGTTGGTCTGCCTGGTCCTATTGGTCCTCGGGTAAACATCCGTCTACATCCGTCTGGTTCACTTTATACACACGTTGCATGTTGTCGTTTACATCTGGAAACAACGCGGTGCTGCTGCGTGGAGCAGTTTCTTTAACAAAATAAAACCAGGACACGTAGATTTTATTAGTTTAGTGCAATGCACAACAGAAAAGGGAAAAAATAACGCTGAAAAACAGTTGAAGAATAACTGAAAACCACTCATTCTTCCGTTTTCTTGCCCTCTGTGTCGGCTACGCTACACACAGACCGGTTACCATAGCAACCGACAGACAACAGCTCCACTAGCATTTCAGGATTCAGCACCAAAAAACACGCAAACGTTCCCCACACAAAGAAAGGAACTTTCAATCTGTTAGTTTTATATTTTTATTTGTTAGGCTTACTGTTTGTTTTGAGGTTATCAATAAGTGATTATTAGGGTGATTAACTTTCATTATTAGTGATTAACCCTAACCCCTGGCTCTACATCCCTGACCAACCTAATTGTCCTCCTGGGTTACAAACCAGAAGTAAACTATCAATTTAAAAATGTTTCAGTCACATCATTTTTATAGAAATGAAGTTAAATGTTGAACTTTCCAAACTAAATAACTAAAAAACACTGTACATCCCTACCAGATGTTTGAAGCAGAATATTCTCCCACAACCATAATCTAATTTCATTTTTTGCATCTTTTAGGGACCTCCAGCTGTTTACCAGGGTGAGGAGCTGGTAAGTGGATTTGTTTTATGTCCATTTAGAAGTAAAATAACATCAAAACGTGATTAATCTAACAAATGAACAGGAGGACTTACTTATCATCGACTTACGCAGGAAAACTGTGGATGTTTCAAAGTGATTGGTAAAACAATAATTCTGGTTATTTACTGTTAAAGTAACTCACTCCCTGCAGAGGAAATTAATTTGAGGATCTAAGTGTAGATCAGGGTCATGACCTCAACACAAACATTTTTACAGATTCACTTAAAAAAGTGGCTCTATTCCAACACAACCAGTAAAAACAGCTAATATGTTGCATTTATTCATTTTCATGTCCGTTTTTAAAAATCTATTACATTTCTGAAATGCCAGCTGTGTCTTATTTAGGTTCATTTTGAATTCTAATTCAGTGACACTTTATTTGAAGGGATGTGCATACACTGCAAAAACACAAAATCTTACCAAGTAATTTTGTCTAGTTTCTAGTGCAATTACATTAGTGCACTTAAAATGAGACAAAACTAACTTACAAGTAACTTTTCAGAAAGTTATAAGAGCTTGTTTTATGTCAATAATTCCTTAATATTGATGAAAAAGTTCTAGTTCCACTAGCAGATTATTTCACTTATAGCAAGACATGTTTTCCATGTTATAAGAGAAATAATCTTTTACTAAGTTTTCATCAATGTTAAGGAATTATTTACTTAAAACTAGCTCCTATGTCTTGCTGAAAAGTTACTCATAAGTTAGTTTTGTCTTATTTTAAATGTACTAAATATTTGCATTAGAAACTGGACCAAAATACTTGGTAAGATTTTGTGTTTTTGCCCTGTTTAAAGTAAAGTTGCATTAAAACTTGCATTAAAAGTGTCACTATTTACAGAATGACACTTTATGAATGTCGTAAACATTCATGAAGACTCATTCATGTTCATGACTGTCATTACTTCAGTTTTATGCACACCTCTTCAAATAAAGCGTTACCTCTAATTCTCTATTAGTTTTTTTTATTAGTTTTTTCTTTAGTATTGTGTGTTTTCTGTTTTACCTGTGTATGGAAAGGTTAAAATTGACTGAAATAAATAACTAATTGTTGTATTTTTCAGTGTCCCACTGCCTGCCCAGCAGGACTGAATGGATATTCTGGACTCCCAGGGATGAAAGTGAGTTCACTTTTAAAGATTGGCTACAGATCAGTTTCAGTTTTCGTTTTTGACTTGATTTTAACTTGAACTTTTACTCCTCAGGGCCACAAAGGGGCTAAGGGCGAATCAGGTGAGCCCGGAAGACAAGGACACAAGGTGATGTCATGCCACAGATTATAACAGATTAAAAAAAAAAACAGAGATTACACTGTAAAATTAAAACATTTATATAACTGCGATAATCAACAGGGAGAGGAGGGCGATCAAGGACCGCCTGGTGAAGTTGGAGCTCAAGGACTGCCAGTAAAATATTTCATTTTTGTTTCCAAAATGGCCGCTCATGTCTAAACAGATAATGTTTATTCTCAGAGAAATGATTTTAATCCAGCATACTAACTCCTCTCTGTCTGCTGAGTAATTTTAGGGCCCGGGTGGAGCAAGAGGCCTTCCAGGAATAACGGGCCCCAAAGGAGACCGGGTAAGAAAAACGGGGTTTGAATCTACAGTTCACTCATCATGGCTAAAAACCTTAAAACGTTTTGTAAATTACTGCCAATTTGTTGCTTCAACCCAGTCAATAATAAAGTGTTTCCAAAGATTTACAATCTCTGTTAAAATATTGTTTTCTGTTATGTAAAAAGAAAAAAGGTTAATAATGTGAAAAAATAAATAAAAACTGCAATAATCTGGCGTCACGAGTCTGCACATCTTTAAACTAAAATGTTATTGAACAACTTTTGATTCCGTTTTAGTTTTTGGCTTTTGTTGGTTGGAGTCTATCAGTCTGACACAAACTTTGATCTGGCTATATTTATTTTCTGTTAGAGAAAAAAAAAATCACTCAAAATTCTGGCCTTTTACTAAACTTTTGCAAAAGGCCAGAATTTATAATTTGGATGCCTGCTTGATGCTGAAAAACTAAAGAACTTTTCATTTTGTGGTTTAAAACTGGCTAGTATCTGGAATTGTTTGATTTTTTTCAGTCAACTTGACAAAAAACTCCCAGTTCCAACTTAAGAAAACTAACTAGGATCGATCCATCCATCCATCCATCCATCCATCCATCCATCCATCCATCCATCCATCCATCCATCCATCCATCCATCCATCCATCCATCCATCCATCCATCCATCCATCCATCCATCCATCCATCCATCCATCCATCCATCCATCTTCTTTACACCCTTGTCCCTCAGTGGGGTCGGGAGGGGTTCTGGTGCCTCTCCAGCTAACGTTCCGGGCGAGAGGCGGGGTCACCCTGGACAGGTCGCCAGTCTTTCGCATAACTAGGATTTACTACTTTCTTTTTGAAACACGACTTTTTTCTTGGAGCCATTTCCATATGTCTTTCAATAGAATTTTCCAAGATATGTCATACTATTATGAAAAGTTTTTAAACATTTATTATGGTTTGTCTTTTTTACATTTCCTAATTCTTGCTGCTTAATTAGGGTAGAAACTTATTATAGTTATATTATTTCTCTAACACTAATCAAGATGCCAAAAAGTAAACTCTTATTGTGTTTGGGGAAAAGTAAAATCATGTTAGATTAGGGCTGAAAAACATATCACAGAATATCAATATCTGCTGATATGGATATCAGCAGATATTGATAATTACTTATTAAGTTTTTCTTTGTATGTTTTAAATATCTGAAATACTGCCAAATGTAACCTTTGCTGTTTTATCCACATTTTCTCCTTTCACTCAACGTCACTGTTTTTTTTATTTTTAAGCAGTTATGAGGCATGGGAGCGAAACCTTAAACTGCTGCTGCGCCAGTTACTCAGCAGGTTGTTGCTAGGCAACCAAAGAACTAATGAGTTGCTAGGCAACCAAAAAGCGAGTGAGCCAGTTGATTCCACCAACTTTGCTTAGCTGGCTGTGAGATGTTGAGCAGCTAAAGTCTTTCCTCTGACTACATCCCCCAGAATGCTGGGCGGTTCTGGATTGGGATTCAGTGGAATTATTGAATATTCTACATTCTACAGGTTTTCTATTCATATCAATCATAATAGATATTGTTACTGATTTGTTATCCTGCCCCATGTTAGATCTTTGATGGGGAGATCCAATTTTTTTCCAGTATAAAACAAGTTTTTCTGTGCATTTTAAGTAGATGTACTCCAACAACATATGACATAAGTACTAATAAATAGAGGGAATAAAGCATGTTGAATTAACCTTTAGCTGTTTCTACTCTCCATCTGAACAGGGACCTCGTGGAAAACCCGGTGATGTCGGTCCGAGGGGAATTCAGGGAGCACCAGTGGGTGGACATCCAATTGACTGCAGAGATTCATTAATTAATCAATCAATGTTACTGATGAATGTTTTCACTTTTCAGGGGGATCCAGGTCAACGAGGAGCAATAGGGGAGAGTGGACAAATAGGAGCGCAGGTAAGACAATTAAAAGAGTACAGAGAATATTAAAAAGCAGGAACTTTTTATGGTTTCTCATCTGAGATAAGTACTTTCACACTTTCTTCATTTTCTGTTTCCTCCATAAACACCCTGATTCTCTCTTTGCTTGTATTATAATTGAGGTGAAATTGAGATTATTTTAATTATTTTCTCACAGATAATAACTCAAATTGTGCTTTTAAAACAAAAACCAAACATTTGCACCAGTTTTTTTTGTCAGTGCTTCTTATTTGTGTTTTTTTAGGGGGATCGGGGCCCACAAGGAATCAGGGGGGTACCAGGGCCAAAAGGAGAACCTGTAAGTCTCACTTCATCGTATTTAAGCCAGAAATGCAAAACTGTACTCTTGTCAAGGTGCACATCCTCGGTTCTTTCCAATCCACCAATTATTGATTATTATAGTCTGACTATTATTGTTTCACCACAAACACACCAAAATATTTATGTTTGATGAGATATCAAACTTAGATAAAAAGTATCAAATTGTCATACATTTTAAAAGACAATTATCCTTGATAGACACCAAATGTATGTAAACATTTGAGAAATTTGAGGAAAGTTACAAAAAAAATGTCTAAAAAATGTTGGCCAAGTTCTTTTTAGCAAATATAAATTATTTTATTTTATTTCAATTCTAACAAAGCTAAAACAAGAAAGGTTTGCCTGATTTAACTGCAGACAGTGAGAAAAAAAAGTCTTTATATTCAGTGTTTGTAAAGATCTGGTTTTAGCTGTAAGCTCTAATGTTGGGATGTCAAACTTAATTTAATTTCAAGCCACATCAGCATCATGATTGTTGTGGCAAAATATATTGAAAAACTCCTTATTAAACTGTTAAAGTATAAATAAATAGGTGTCTCTGCATTCAATTAGTACTTCTTAAAAGTTAAATAATATTGACATCTTTTCACATTAATGTAATTTGGCAGCATAGAGATAAACACTGCTTTAATTTGATTAATAAAATAATATTGTTTCCTCGAAGGCTGTATTTATGTGTCTATCTAGAGTCCTGAGGGCCACAGAAAAACTTATGGCGGGCCGGATTTGGCCCCCGAGCCTTGAGCTTGACACATCAAAACAATGGTAAAGATGTCACAGAAAATAATCTGAATCAAAAGTTACACTCAGTTCTGAAGAATCCAATCAAAAATCAGTCCTGTTCATGGTTGTTTATTTCATGTATGAATCATACATAGTTTTTTAATATTGATGGTTTTAATATATAATTATGTATCAGGATTTCTCATGGCTTCCTGTCTTGTTGGCAGGGCCTTCCGGGTCCAGATGGCCGTGAGGGAATACCTGGACTGCCTGGCTCAAGGGTAATGTCGTTATTGATGCTGTACATGTGAAATTATACCAAACCACAGTTAAAAATAAAATACTTTATTCGCTAGTTTAGGTTTTTGTAAGCACAGTTTAGTTCCTTTTAACCTGTTTATCAGTAGCTGTGTTTCCATTAAAAATGTATGCAAAACTTTGTCTATTCCCTTAATACAAAAAAAAAAAAAAAAACATAATTTCACAATTTCAGTGTTTCCATTAAATAAAAAAACGCAATTAAAATCACACACACTTCAAAAACACAAAATCTTGGTAAGTAAATTTTGTCTAGTTTCTAATTCTTTCCAGCAAGATATAGCAGTTTGATTTAAGTCAATAATTTCTTGATATTAATGCAAAAGTACTAATTCCATTGGCAGATTATTTAACTTGCACAAGACATTTTTCCTGTTATAAGTGAAATAATCTGCCAGTAGAACTAGATCTTTCTCATTAATATTAAGGAATTATTGACTGAAAACAAGCTCCTATATCTTGCTGAAACGTTACTTGTAAGTTCATTTTCTCTTACTTAGAGTGTATTAATATCAGCATTAGAAACTAGTCCAAAAATCCTTTGTAATATTTAGTGTTGTTAAAGTGCATGAATAAATGTGTTTACTAATTAGTCATTAAAACATGTCATGATCCGCTCTGCCTTTCCGTTGTTTTATTTTCAGGGTCTTCCAGGGAAAAGTGGCGCTCCGGGTGACGCGGGCACGCAGGGGCTTCCTGTGAGTGATTTTTTTTTTATTACCATTTTTATCTTTTTTATTCTCACACTTTAATGTTGTTGAACATCATTTTGTTCATTTAGGGTTTACCAGGTACATACGGCCAGAAAGGACAAAGCGGCACAAAGGTATAATCAAAACTGTGTAGCAGTTATTATGGTAGAAAAACTTTATAAACTCACTAAATGTAGACAGGTTGAGAGGAGTAAAAGTTACTCCTTTTTTCCAACAAGGGTAACACGGGAGGCCCAGGAGTTGTGGGACTGATGGGATCTCCAGGGAAGCAAGTAAGTTGAAGCAAAATCAGACCCTTATTGTATTTATTGGCTGAATTTGTGTATATACACTGCAAAAACACAAAATCTTACCAAATAATTTTGGTCTAGTTTCTAGTGTGAATATCTTAATACACTTGAAATAAGACAAAACTAACTTACAAATAACTTTCCAGCAAGAAACAGGAGCTTGTTTTAAGTAAATAACTCCTTAATATTGATGAAAAAGTGCTAGTTCCACTGGCAGATTATTTAACTAGACATTTTTCCTGTGTTTTAAATGAAATAATCTGCCAGTCAAACCAGTAAATTTTCATCAATGTTAAGAAATTTTTTACTTAAAACAAGCTTCTATAGCTTGATGAAAACTTACTTATAAGTTTTAAAGCTACAAGTAACTGAAAAGTTCAAATGTACTATTTTCACAATAAACTAGACCAAAAATACTAGTGAGATTTTGTGTTTTTGCAGTGAAAGTCATTTTGACTTTGTTTTGTATAATCTTTGTTTATTTTCATCAAGACAAATGACTTATTGTCCAGGGACAACAAATGAAAAGTAGCGTTTTGGCTAATTCTGGTGCCTTTACATAAATGTAATATAATGTGCATAGTCTCTCCCAAATAAATAAATTAAATTAAAGTCCAAAATGCAACAGAAACCATTCTGAGACGTAGAGGTAAATATTCTCTTGAGTTATTCAAAAGACAGTGATTTTAAACTATTTAACTGAAATAAATGTCACCTGAAGTTTAAATGATTATCTTATTAGTGGTCATATTTACTTCCAGGGGGAGCGAGGAGACCAGGGGGAAGTGGGACCTGTGGGACCCAGAGGAGGACCTGTGAGCTTCATATTTAAAGTTCTTCCTAAAACATGAAGTTTATTTTCTTCACCCTTGATTCCAGTTTGTTCTGATAACTTGGTGCCAAACCACTGATAGGAAATCTGGTTAATCAACTGAAAACATTCAGAGTGCTTAGCAGATGCACTGCAACAACCTTTTCACTCCTACTGATGATTATTTTTACTAATTTGTTAGACAAACTAGAGACAGTTTAATATTCTGTCCCGTTTTAGGGTGAACGTGGGGAGAGAGGACCTGATGGACCGCCAGGATTACCCGGAGGCAGGGTAAGACCTGACAGGTGGCTTATTTCAAGGGAAAAATATTAAATGAAATTTCCTCAGAGGAAGTGACATGTGGTGAGGGGAGGAAGGTGAGGCATAGCCTCAACTGTCATCAAGGAAAAATAATAATATATAACAATAAAATCATTTATAAAGATATTTTCACCCTGTGGCTTGTACTATAAAGTACCTATTTTTCATTTAATTTAACCAAATCTGATGATCTTTTTTCTTCAAAATCACTGAATTTTCGCATTTTCCCATTCAAATGCTTGGAAGCGAAGCAGCAGTGAGCTGAGCCTCACCTGGGATTGTGCAACCTCTCGCTAACTGCACCGGTTAGGGTTAGGGTAGCATGCTCCTCCTGTCTGTGCGCCGCCAATAACATGGTTAAAAACATTGATTTTCCATAATTAAGTTTATGTATTTAATGTGCTGTGTTTTTATTGTCACTAACGTGTTTCATGTGCTGAGGAGCGATCAGAAACGGCAGAGAACAGATTCCAGGTGAGGCAGGCAGTTCTCGTGCCTCATCGTTGGGGGCGCTCATGAACCCAGACCACAACTGCAGAGTAAGAAACAGTAACAACGAGCTAGCCATACAGTAGCTACGCTGATACAGAGAGCGAGAAAGACGTGGTTTTGAGTTGTACTTTAACTGTTTCTCCCTTTGCTGTTAAGCACAGCACGAAATTAATAATATCTACATGTCTAAGTTTGATTGAGATAACGGAATTATTCTGTGGCGGCGCGGCTAAGCATCACATGTTACAGAATAGCCTTTTTGCCCTCCAGCCATTGTACGCATGCGCGAAATTTCCTTATGTAAACAATAACATGCAGGGGTCTAGATTTGTAAATCCGATTATAATTAAGTCGGTGCCTCACCAGCTATGAACCTCACCGCACGTCACTGCTCAGAGGTACATTTCAAGTGGAGTGGATGTGAAATATTGGCAATAATTCATTTCTAAGACATTCATCCTGTCCTGTATTAACATGAAGAAAGGTTTGTGATGGCCCCATCGAGAAGAAACGGGAAGAAATGTTGATTCCTCACTTTTGTCTAGTCTGAATAAATCAGATCTCATTACTGTGTAAATCTAAAGAGTTGCTTATGAGTAAACCATGATATTTGTGAAGTTATTTTTAGAAGTTTGGAGACAGAAAAAAATGGGAGATGTGGCCAGAGCAGCTCTACCTCCCTCAAAAAGGAAGTGGTCTTAGTCCAAAACCCTGAGGAACTCCAAATTGCAGTGACAGTCAGTTCAAGGATGATCATATTAATAATTTCGGCTTTTCTCCTTTTAACAGTAACGTACTGGAAACATATTTCACTGGAATCTAAATATCTATGTTTGTTCTGAAACAGATGAGAATAAACAGAAGTGATGCAATGGAAAAACTGAAGTAGAAAATTATTTCATTAATAACATAAAACCCAACATTGAATTCTCCAGCCATGTTAATATTGCAAAGCCTTATTGAACTCCTGATGGCAGAAAGACATTATCAAGGTTAAACCATGACCTCCCCAACTGTCATGTTTGGTTTAAGGTAGGACCCACATTCAGAGTGTAATAAAAAAATTAAATAAACAAAGAACTTAAACATTGGGCAAAGAGCTGAATTAAAGAACAGGCAGAGAAACACTGAAAAAGATGGAGGAACCAGTGGAGAACAACGTATACACACAGTGGAGAATGACATGAGAACCAGAAGAGCTGATCACAGGTGAGTAGAAGCAGCTGGAGAAGGGAGCAGGTAGAGGCAGACGAGGAAAAATGGAAATTAAAAGCAGATTTGAGTGAAGTCACTTGTAATTTAGAGATAAGTCAATCAGAAGATGTGGTTCCATTTACCATAAAAACAGAAGAAATCCAGAAAGCTTGGAAAAGATTGTCACTTTGTGTCACAGCTAACATTTTTGTGAGTAGAATTTAATTTACAAGCCGTAGTTTTGTCCCAATTTATTTAAATTATACTTAAATTATAGTCGAGGGCCGCACAAAATCATCCCAGGGACCACAAATGGCCCCTGAACCTCACTTTGAACAGCCATAAGCACATGAACCAACACATCAAAATCTAAACATATGTAAATAAACATCTAAGGAAAGAGTGATCCAATCACCAACAGGACAGCAACAGAAAACGAATATGAAATAAGAATGAGCATAAATAACAAAATGGTGACCAAAGAGAAAACAACAAACCAAAACAACCTGGAATCCTGACAGCAACAGAGCTAATTCTGACAGAAAAGCAACAAGATCCCAATGTGGCTTGTTGAAAATATGCAGATAAAATCAACTGAGACTAGGTTTTAAAAATGCCAAAAGTCAGAAAGACTGTTGGAACCTCATTAAAGCTTCATACCTCCTGATCAGAGCTCTTAAGCCTTCAGTCAGGGGAAAACATGCATGGTCTCTTGTTCTGGTTGTATTATCCAACATAATTTTACCTTGCAAAGTTAAGCTCTGGGTCTTGCTCACACACCCTTTGTGTGTGTTTTGTGCTTGCAGTTAAGTCTGTAATCCATCCATGGGTCGGCATGAAGGGCCGTTTGTTGCAGGTGCTTTTTTTCCTGCAGCTCAGAGGGGATTCAGGACAGGAAAAGAAACTGAGAGGCCCTCAATGAAATCTCTGTTCTCCAGGAATGCCCACATACCCAAACCCAGCCTTACCCACCCGGAGCGAGGCATGCTGGCCGGGCGGCTGGTGGCGCGGCCGCCTGTGCACATGACCTGAAGCCTGAATGTTTTGGGGGTTTTTTCCTGTGTGTTTACACTGAGGCTTTAAACACATTCGGTTCTGTGTGGGTTCTGAATGTGCGTCAGTGTTTTCTGTCTCAGTTTATGCTTATGTGCTTCACAGGGAAGCAAAGGGGACCCCGGCTTTCCAGGACTTCCTGGACCTGCCGGTTTCCGAGGCCTAAAAGGAGACAGGGTAAGAATTTCACAAGGATCTTTCATCAGATAAGAAAGATCATAAAGGGGACCTAATTATATGAAATTCAGTTTGTGTGATTTTATGCTTCCATTTGGGTCTCTACTGATTCTAAAAACAGCCCAAGTGCTTTAAAAAAAAAAATCACCTACCTGGTTTTTGGCAATAAGTTAACATTTTTTGATAGCTGGAAACTGGGCCGTTTCTAAAACCTTCCAAATGTAACGTCACAAATCAGCAGGCGCTGCCCGTTACCTAGCAACCCCAGAGAAGCCCAGCCCAACACCTAGCAACCCCAGAGAAGCCCAGCCCATCACCTAGCAACCCCAGAGAAGCCCAGCCCATCACCTAGAAACCCAACCTGAGTTCCAGGACATTTTGTCAGCTGGTTTTACCACAGCGTTGGCTGCTGGAAAAGACAAGACTTGATATTAACAACAAAATACTAGTTCCAGATTATTTCACAGATAACAGGACATTTTTCCCATGTTACAAGTGAAATAATCTGCCAGTTTAACTGGTAATTTTTTCATCAACATTAAGCTTACTTGGCTGAAAATAAGCTCTTATGTCTTGCTGAAAAGTTGCTTGTAAGTTAGTTTTGTCTTATTTCAAGCTTACTAAGACATTTGTACTCAAATTTTGACCATAAAGCTAGACCAAAAATACTTGGTAAGATTTTGCATTTTTGCACTTACACTTGCTATTATATCAATATAGTCATATAGGCCATATAAAGTGTATGGACAGAATTGCAAATTTAGAAGCTGTGGGCTAACATATCTATAATTAATATTGCAAACAGAACAAATTAAGATATTTTTCAAAAATATGTCTCTTGTCTTTTTAAGTGGTCAAATCTGACTTGTTGATAGTATGAAGAGATTCAAACTCATTTTAGTGTGTCCTCTATATAATCTTAATTCTTACCATTCTGTTCATCAGGGTCCTGTTGGTCTCACCGGCCCCAAAGGAGACCAGGTATTTTTAATAATAACTTGTATTATCACTGCTGTTATCCAGACTGTCATACAGATGATAGATGGTACGGCTGGATTTAATAACCGGCCTTTTGTCTTTACTCCAGGGACCGTCAGGTGCTGAAGGAATACCAGGAGAGAGAGGTGAACTGGTGAGTGACACACAGACTGAGTGACACAAGCTAACAAAATGTGTCATGAGAAACAATAACGGTCTGTTAAGATCATATATAAATGAAAGTCTGGTAGAAAAACCTTCCTCCACATTCACTGGAGACATGAAATATGAATCGATGTTCTTCATTTTCATTCCAGGGTGACCAAGGAGAACCAGGAGAGAAAGGATCGGTACGTAGGCCTGAGCTCTCTCTCTGTATCTTCCTGAAGTCTGTGTGTATTTACAGCTGTTATATTATGTAACATGAGTGAGCAAATTGCAAAGAGTGCAGTGAGGATGCCTAACATATCAGAAAGGCTTTTTAAAAATTTTCTTAAGCTTTTCTGACAGTGTAATCATCTGTTTGAGTATTTTCTATGGCTTATCTAGTTTTTATTCACATAGTTTTCAACATTTTAATATTGGCATTGTTTGAAATTTTAAAAAGTCAATTAGATTTTCAGACACGTTTATAAATTTCAGAGTTTTGTTGTAACTAGTTGCATTTAATCAGTTACATTCACTTGAGTAATGTATTGGAAATATATTTTTCCTACGCTCTACTTTTTACTTCAACTTGATTATTTTTATTATGAAGTACGAATAAAATTTCTGTTCACTCTTCCCACTGTGAGTAACTTCACTGTTTCAGTGTAAAATAAACCTGGAAGTCATCAGTAGAAAGATTAAAAGAACATTGTTAATGAAAAAAGGAGAGGCCCAAGAACTGAGCCTTGTGGAACTCCACAAGAAACTGAAACAGGAAGATTTTAAATATCGCAGGCTACCACAAGATGTCCTTTTTGTATATATCTTTAGAAATGATTTTGATGGGTAGTTTCAGGAGTACAGTTCATGTCTCTTAATTCTTCTTTTGTGCTGACTGCAGCTCGGTCCACCAGGAGAAACAGGAAACAAAGGACCTGAAGGCGGCCGCGGGCTGCCGGGCAAAGAGGGCAAGTCGGGTCAGCCAGGACCACGAGGCATGCAGGGAGACACCGGGGTGCCGGGACTACCTGGAGAGCAGGGGAAGGCGGTGAGAAAATACCACCAAATTAAACCGTATAAAACCAAAGGAAAATATATGGTAGTAATTGTGGAGAAAATATAAATTAGAGGAGTAAAGCAGATTCTCCTTCTCACCTCCTGTGCTATTAAAAAGCCTTTCCTGCTAATCTAATGGCTGTTATTTAAACAGTTTTGTTTTTGCCGCCCTTAAAGGTCATCAAACTAATTTTAATATCAGTCTTTTTAGACTGATCAGTCTTTTTAGCTCTTTCTTTCTTAGTCAAAAAGAAAGAGCAGTTTTCAAAGCGTTATTTCATTTACAGTACATAACACAAAATCTTACCAAGTATTTACTGCAAATGTCTGGGTATGCTTGAAATAAGACAAAACAAACTAACAAGAAACTTTTCAGGAAAATATAAGAGCATGTTACCATGTATATTCAAAGGTCAAAATATATATATATCAGAAACAAAAAAATTGGAACGGGAGACTGTACCACAAGGACAAACCCAGGAGAAATAATACTGTACCATTACTAAAAAAAAAAGCATACTCAGGTTAAAAGAAATGTGTAAGTTGGGTAATAAAATATGTATCTGTACAGCAGGACAATCAATCAATAGCAACATATAACACGATAGACACATTACCAATGTCAATAGATAACACTGCTGACAGAATATTCAATATACAGGATATTCACTGAACTCCGACCCAGAACTGCACAGCATTCTGGGAGATGTAGGCAGAGAAAAAGCTTTAGCCGTACAACATCTTTCTGCTAGCTAAGAAAGGTTGGTGGAATCAAGTCACTCACTCACTCCTTGGTTACCTAGCAACTCACACATTCTGTGGTTACCTAGCAACTCACACATTCTGTGGTTACCTAGCAACAAACTGCTGAGTAACTGGCACAGCAGCAGCTTAAGGTTTCCACACTGTGCCTTATAACTATTTAAAAATAAAAAACAACAGACTGGAGTGAAAACTGCATAAAACAGGAAAGGTCACCGCACCAGTTTGGCAGTATTTCAGATATTTAAAACAAAACAAAAAAAGAATCAATAATTATTAATGTCGATTGATATAAAATGATTATGTTGTGATACGATTGTCGGCCTTATTGTGATACTTTCAGGGCAAACCACCAACAGACAGGCACATCAAACAGGTCTGCATGAGAGTAATGCAAGGTAAGTGTTTGTCATCTTCATGTTAGCTGGCTTTAGAATTCAGTTGCTTTAGCATCATCAAGTCACCTCATATACCTCACATGTCTATGTCACAGAGCAGCTGGCCCAGTTAGCGGCCAGCCTGAGCAGGCCTGAGTCAGGCATCGCCGGACTCCCCGGCCCGCCTGGTCCACCTGGCCCACCGGGTTCGCCTGGAGAGAACGGATTCCCAGGCCACTCTGGGTCGAGAGGACTCCCCGGTTTGAAGGGCCCACCTGGGCTAATCGGCCGCAAAGGACCAAAAGGTGGAATCCAAACTAGAATCTCTTATCTGTAACTTCCCCTGTTTACTTTAAGGATGTCCATAGTTATTGAGATAGTTAATAACAACCAAGTTACATTTACTCAGGCTACTTGAGTAACTTTCTTGACAAAAAATGTACTTTTAGGCATATTTTTACTTTCACTTGAGTCATTTTATTATGAAGTATCGCTGCTCTATGGACTGTGAGTAACTCTGCTGAATGAGGAACAACCAAAAATTACCAGACAAAGACATTTACACTAGAAACTAGACCAACACTACTTTATAAGATTTTGTGTTTCGGCATTGTATGCTAACAGCCTCCTGGTGCAGGGTTGCAGTGATTTCTTAGTTGGTATATTACTGCCACATAGAGGTTAGCGAAAAAACCAACCAAAGAAACCTGGGATGCACCGATCCACTTCTTTCACACTGTTGTTGTCGACCAATACCGATCCAACACAGAAAAACAGCGCTGAATTGAATACATTTTTTTAAACACCAACATAAATGTATTGAATTACAAATTTATTTGATAACTTTTCACCAGTATAGCACATTGAAATAGACCAATAGCTTCTAAAGCTTGGTCAAACATGTAAAAACAACTTTAATTTGTTCAGTCAGTGATATCAGGAGTATAACAGCCGATGTAAAATAAATAATAAAAAACCTGAAACTGACATAAACAATAGATTGACTACCAAGGAAAGAGCAACAATTCTTCATTCAAATGGTTCAGAAAGGGCAATTAGGAATTTTAAATAAAACGTAAAATAAGCTATAAGTGATAGGTAAGCATGATGTTGCTCAGAGCACAAAGCATAGAATTAGACTGAATAGACTGGCCCTTATGGATCGGGAACATTGTCACCGACACCCAATCCAGAATTTATTTTTTTTAAATCAGGATAATCTCTAAGAGAAACTGAAAACTCAATCAGTTTTAAAATTAGATAAGTTTTAAAATTAGATAAGAAATGCTTGAAGCAACAAAAAGTCTGTTTTCTCGTAATAAGAGTCTGTTTTTCATCATTGTAATCAGTCATTTTGTTGCTAGTATTTTAGTCTAGGTTGCTATGGTAACGTTATTGATGTCTGCTCATGGTGATAACTACTGTCGTTTCTGCAGGTGACCAGGGGGACAGAGGGGACAGAGGGCCCACACTGAGGGGCCACAAAGGGGAACCAGGAGTCCCTGGACTACCAGGTGAAGCATAATCTCTGACATGACTGTCTTTAATTAAAGTATTATTTTATAAGAACTGTTTTTTAAAAATAGTTTGATAGTTTTGATTAGGATTTCCCCAATGCTTTAGCTATTATGGAATAAACAAAACAGGAAATCCCAGCTGCGTACAGACACTGTAAGTTGTTTGAAAAATCTAAATTTTGGGATGACCCCATATTTTGTTGGTTTGGATTTTAAGACAAACATTCCAGTATGTGACAAGAGGCCCTAAAGTAGCTCATTCTGAAAGGAGCTGAACATAGGAAGAACTGATCAGACTAAAATGTTATTATCCAGGAATGAGCTTGTGCAGAAAATGTCAGCTGCTGTCCAAGAGGCAGTTTTAGGGCTTCCTGACTTTAGATCCAAATAAGCTGCTGCTGGCCACCCCGCCCAACTCATTGTTTACATTCACATGTGAAAATGACTGCAAACAGATGTGCAATTATAGTACACTTGAAATAAGATAAAAGTAACTTAAAAGTAACTTTTCAGCAAGATATCGGTGCTTATTTTAAGTGAAAAACCCTTAATACTGATCAAAAGTACTAGTTCCACTGGCAGATTATTTCACTTATAACATGAACAAAATGTCTTGTTAAAATAATCTGCCAGTGGGACCAGTTCTTTTTCACAAATATTAAGCATATTTAATATTAGTAATTAAATATTACTTGTCTTTTACAGCAAACACAGAGGTAAAACCAACTGACAAAATATCCTGGAATTCAGTTTGGGTTGCTAGGTAACGGGCTGGGGTTTTGCATGGGTTGCTAGGCAACAGGCAGTGCCTACTGATTTGTGACTTTACATTCTGAAGGATTTTGAAACAGTTAATTTTCCAGACAACAAAAAACATGAACTTACTGCCTAAAAAATGCCTGTGTGTTTTCTTTTAAGCACTTGGGCATTTTTTTATAGAAGCAGTAGAAACCCAAAAACATTTTGACAACATTTGTGATCTCAATACGGCCCAAAATGAAAATGAATTTAACACTCCTAGTCTACACTCGGTACGGAACGCAGTAAAATGCCAAATCAATTTTTAAACAGTATTATGGTCATAAATGGAAAAAAAAAAACTGGACTTCTTATCTTTGTTCACTCACCTTCCAGGTGAACCCGGAAGACCGGCTTACGGCACGAACGGCCGTGACGGAGAGCGGGGGCCGCGCGGCGTTCCCGGAATCAACGGCGTTCCAGGCCCTCCGGGTCCCGCTGGCAGGAATGGCTACTGTGAGCCGTCGCAGTGCGTCCCTCCCATGGTGGCATCGCCACCAGTCTTTGGGAAAAACTCCGAGACGAAGGGCCCCAGCGATGACTGAGAGGGAACAGAACTAAAAAAACAAATCAGCAGAACAAGAGTATGTTTTTAAGCCACAATTGGAGGTTACACTGACTTTAATGCTCTAAAAACCAACCAACCAGCTTTTCCAAGTTCTTGTTTTTACCTCAGTTTTTCCATCTCTGTACTGTAAAATATAAGTAACCAAAATGAAATAACTGTACAGTCTCACCTGCTCAGTTTCTACCCTGTTTCTCTGTATGTTTATGTAAATGTGTCAATATATATAACTGGATAGCAGTAGTTTGATAGTATTTAAGGTGGTTTAAGTTGCCATCATTTCTGGGCAGAAGAGGAAGTGAAGTGTGAAAGATCCTAACACAGTTTTGTATGATTTCTTATTTATTATATCAAGGTTCAATGTCATGTCTGCAAGTTGTACAAAGGAGGAAATATACACATTTTGGTTACCTTTTCTGTGAAAATATTCATTCACAATATACAAAATACAAGAGAGCCGGCCCAAGGCTAATGCAATCCCAAACCATCAGGTTCCAATTTTAACACATTTTTAGTGTATTAGAAATGATAACGTTGTTAAATTTGCATAGACCAAGTAAATGATTTTAATTTAACAATTTTAATTTAAGATATACTAGATGCTTAATGTTGTTGTTGCCCTTCAGCCCAGAGTCAAATCTTTTGGACACTAACCAGCTTCCGACCATCATACTTATCTCCTGCCAAAGAAAAATAAAACCTGCGGAATGATGCTGCTTCACCACAGGCTGATGTGCAGGGTTAAAGTTGGAACCAGAAGTTTAAATACACTCAATAAAAAGACACATACCTCTTTCTCACTGTCTGAAGTTACATCAGACCAAATGTTTCTTGTTTTAGGTCAGTCAGAATTTCCAAAATTATTTCTACTTGCTAAAAGCCACAGTTATGAAAGAAAGAATGTTAGAGCAGTGCTGGATGAAAAAAACAAAACAAAACATGAACACTGTATGTGCTGGGTTTTTACCTTAGAATGGCCAACTCTCTGTTATTCCTATGTCAATTTGGTACAGTAGAGGCTTCCACACTTCCCATATCTGTGACCTCTGTCACTTTTATAAGCAGTTAAAACTGTTTAATCCGTTGTTAACATGTTGTGACCTGTTTTTCCGAGCCGCCTTTAAACGCAACATGAGCGCTACGACGCTCGCGCTGGGTTTACACCTGTGAAGGAGACCTCCTGCTCCTGGGCGGAGCTACGTAGGTTTGTGTTAGAATCACGGCAGCAAACCAGCAAAACGCAAAGAACTTTTCACAGTTTTTCCCTCCAAACTAACCGACTGAGTTGAGTAAAGCTGTTGGATTCAGGTAATGTTAGCTAAAAGATGACTAGCTAATATCAATACAGAACCTTAAGCTTAACAAGTACCTTGTAGGCTGCCGATGTTGGTGTCTATTTTCAGCAACGTACATTCATTTTGCCCCCAAAAAAGTCGATCCCCCCACGTCACACGCGTCGTTTCAACCAGACAGCCATTTGTAATCCATAGGGGGGGGCGCAGAAAATGTTTGGAAACCACTGGGGGGCGCAGAAGAAAAAGTTTGGGAACCACTGGGTTAGATTATGCTTAATATTACATTTTCAAAAACTTTACTTCTCGTGTCTAGGTTCTCTAAAAAAAAAAAAAAACTACAGCGCCCCCTGTAGTTAGAATAGAGGAAGGTTATAATATACATGCTTGTTCTAAAAGTGGTTACGAACTGCTCATTTTGGTGGTTATTGTTTACGGCTAACATAACCTCCAAAAATGTGTTTCTAACAAAACTACATCAGATTTTTAATTAAAAATATCATGGCCAACACAATATAGATGAGCACCATAATTAATCATAAACTAATTTAGTAAATGATTAACTGGAGTATACAGATTCAAAAAAAGGACGTTTGCTAAAATAACACAAATATCGAGAGCATTAATTTAGCCAAAGCTGTACAAAAATATATACATTTTGCATTAAAGATGAAAAATGAAAGTATGTTCTACCCAAAACTCAAGTGGTGTAGTTTTAGCTTTACCTGGCTCAGATTTTGTAAAATAAATCTCCAATGACACATTTTGGTAGTTATTACCTACACTGTGTTGACATTAAGTCAAGCAGAAAAAGCTACGTTTTTTATGGTTAGTATTTTTTTTAGCTGCAGATGAATCATTTGCTACAAATAAGAGTACAATAAAGAATGCTGTTATTGCACTTTAGGCAACAAAATGTTAACATTTTTAATGATTTGATTAAATGAAAAATCTGCAGAAAGTGTCAAATAATAAATTACTAAAAATTAGTCCTACATATAATATTCAACCTTCTTTCCAACAAATAACTCAGAAAATGAGACGTCCGTTTGTTTTTTTTCAGTGTCATTTAATGTAATCTCACAAGTTGGTGAACAGGTACAACTTTGTCGCTCACTGTACTAAATCACACATCCATTGATAGTATAAATAGCCAACCTAATAATAGTACACATTTTCAAATACATAAAATCATCAAGTATGCAAGTTTTAAGTTATGGACATAAACAGAAAAAAAAAGGCATACACATTATCGCAGATGGTGGAAGTCCAGTTTGAAGCTGAAACAGCTTGAACCAAGTTTAAAAAGAAGAAAGATAACCAAATGGCATGGCAGTGAAATATTAAACAGATGGTTTGATAAATAAAATAAACTCAGACATTCAACTGATAAATATGACAGCAAGGTAATTTAAATTAAAAATTAAATGAAAGGGAAGAAGTGTAACTTCCTGCACAAGACAAAGGCAACAGGTTTTTTTTTTTTTATTATTCCAAGTAGAAAAATGAAACACCTTTCTTTCCCAGACGCCAGTGGCACGACTGCCTTGGTTTCACTTCGTAAGGCATTTATGAATGATCCATGTGATCTGAAGGAAGGCATATCTCTTTCTACTCTTTTGAAACTGAATTAAAACAAACAAAACAAACAGGAAGAAGAGTGGATTTTAACTCGTCACATTACTTTTTTCTGCAGTACTTTAACATAGTGGCCAATTAAAATCTTTGGGACACTTGCAACAACTATAAATCCAACATTTCACAAAGATACAACGCAGCACTGCCCTTCATGTTTTTATAGTTTTACTTTTTTATTGGGCAATGTGGTTCACACAACTTGTTATCCCTCAGACACTTGTAATTTATTTAAGCCTTGAGAGGGGAAGTTGAATTACAGCACATGGTTTTTCAAAGTAAAATACTTCAACACAATGGCAAAAGACAAAGAAGAAAAAAAAAAGAAAAAACAATCCAACCTGCCAAGAAAGCAAGGTAGTGAGGATGAAATGAGTTTTTCAGTAAGGAGTTTTCGGGAGGTTTTGGGCTGGCATGGCAGGAGGGAATGGGGTTTGGCTCTACTGGATGCAGCAGTTATTGCGATGGCGCAGGCGCATCTTTGGACGATATTTCTCCAGGTAGAACAGCTGCTTGCTGTTGAACGCTCCTCGACGCTTCCTGGAAGAAAAGGCAGCAGCAAGAAGTTCAGTGTTCAAAAATGAAAAGTTTTTACAGCATTTTTATGACGCTAAATCCCAATTTTAACTGTTACACAAACTTACTGTCGAATGAACTGGACAGCATCTTCATATTTCATCCCACATTCTATCAGTGCGAGCGCCACCAGGACAGGAGCTCTGCAGGAAGACAAAACCTATTAAAAACTTGAGTCATTATCCAACAAAAACGTTTAAGGACATTTTCTTTCACTATGATGAGAGAAAAATCTGAATTATTTTATTATTATGCAATTACATCACAATGATTCACCGAAGTGGGAAAAACCTCAAAGTTTCCATCAGTGAAGAATTGAAAGTATATTAAGTTGATTTTATCATGCCTCTGCAAATATATATATATATATATAACATATATATATATATAATATATATATATATATATATATATATATATATATATATATATATATATATATATATATATATATTATATATACTGCTCAAAAAAATAAAGGGAACACTCAAATAACACATCCTAGATCTGAATGAATGAAATATTCTCATTGAATACTTTGTTCTGTACAAAGTTGAATGTGTTGAGAACAAAATCACACAAAAATCATCAATGGAAATCAAATTTATTAACCAATGGAGGCCTGGATTTGGAGCCACACACAAAATTAAAGTGAAATGTTTCCTTTATTTTTTTGAGCAGTATATATACATATGTTAAAGATTTGTTAAAATTGCACGTTTCTGATATGGGATACATGGGCAACCACCCAGGGCAGCATCTTGTCAGAGGGGCAGCATGGACAATAAATTGTTCCACTAATTATTGCGATAAACAATAACATTGTTGTTTTGAGACAATTTTCAAGTACTATGTTGATAGTGGAATAATAATGCCAGTTTGTTCTCTCAAAAACTGAAACTTAATTTTGTAAAAAAACATGCAAGACTGGAATTGGAAGATATTCTACATATCCAAAAATAAAACGCAACCAAAAACAAACAAAATGAATTGTGACGTCTTCATAAATAAAATCCCTCAAAAACATCAGAATGTAAATTGAGTTAAATTTACATTAAATGAGTTAGTTAACGCAGATTTAAACGAGTTTGTTAACTAACGTTTTTAAGTAATATTCAATAGTTTAGTTTTCTAATTCCAAAGGCCAATAACTGATAACATACCTGGAAACAATAAAAATTAAGGAGCAAAAATGTAAATCTTTGTCATCACTTCTCTCATTAAGACCAAAAACGGTTGACTCTTAAAAAAAAAAAAAAAAGAACTAATTTAAAGTTTTCCAAAATTTATAAAAAACAAAATAATATCTTTATATTGGGTCGATAATTATTTTTTGTGGCACTAGTAGCTTTTATTGATAGTCCGATGTAAAATGTAAGGAAGAGAACGCAAAAAAACAACAACCTGTGTTAAAATGGCCAACAATATAATTCATTAATTTTGGATACGTTGGAGATATTTGGTTGTTGCATATTATTATTATTAGAGGATATTTTGATTAATTTAATTGTTGCAAAAAGAGTCCTGCATCTTTAATAAAGATGGATTTCTACCTCCCAAGCCCTGCCACACAGTGGACAGCAATGCAGCAGCCAGGCTCCTCTCTGAACTTCAGCTTCAGCAGGTTCAGCCAATCATCCACGATCTGGTTGGAGGGAGGAGCGCCATCATCAAACGGCCAATCCTGCGGCAGATGAGTGGTAAAAGAAAAAGAGGAAATGATGTCATGGATCCCTGTTCTTGGAAACAAGGAGTGGTTGAACTGGTTACAATGGAAAGAGAAACGGAGGGGGAACGTGTTGAACATCCATTTCTAATTATACACTAAATGCTGATGTAAGATTAGAAAAATATGACATTTTGACAAAATATTTTACAGATTTAGAAAAAAAAAACAAACTGGATTTTTGTGATCATTTTACAGCAGAGTTTAAAACCCCCAGAAAACACAAATCTTCATCAAATTAACTTTGAAATTAAATTAACTATAAGAACTGAAAATAATATTTCTGCTGCTGCTGCTTTGCCCTGTCACTATAACAAATTTTGCTAGACGATAAATTGTCCCAGTAATTATTGCATTATTTTGAGACCATTTTGAAATAATATAATAACAGCATAATATTGCAAGTTCATCCTCTAAAAGACTAAAACTTCAACATTGTAAAGAATGTTTACAATGATCCAGTCTTTCAAACTGGATCTGAAAGACTTTTAAATATTCAAAATAATAAACAAAATGAGGGGGAAAAAACTCACAATCAAAACCATCAAAATAATAGAATATGAAGTCTCTAAAAAGAAAATTGCCCTTCAAAAAATATATCAAAGTGGAAATGTTCACTTTATCCTGAGATTAATTTAGACAGTTTAACTGCTGCTAATCAGCCATGCAACAGGACTGGACTTACCAGAACCTGAATCCCCTCTTTTACCACCAGGGTGGAATCATAAGTGGCCTCGCAAACTCTCACCACGGTGGTGACACCATACTTCTTCAGCTCCTGCGGGAAAATATCGACAACTGATTAGGAAACCTGATGTGATTAGTTTTACTGCTTTTCCATATTTATGTAAATTATATGCTTCTTCATATTTTATGACTAACTGGTCACAGGCATGCAAAACACTTTTAAAAACTCTTGAATCAAAATAAAGATTCATAGCAAGAAATCTAGACAATACCATCTCTGATATATACTTTCTAAATATTACTTTATATATATATATATATATATATATATATATATATATATATATATATATAAAACTTTGATGCAAATATCTTAGTTTATTAAGTTCTTAATGACACTGCTGCTCCACCTCTAAGAAAATTTGTCTGAGATCAGATGACGTGACTGGAGTCACAAGGGCGCCCTCTAGAGGCGATT